>NC_092628.1:95624613-95924613 GCF_039555335.1 Amphiura filiformis
TAACTAATTTTTGACTTGGCACCCCCAGGGTTCGAACCTTAGACCCCTCGGTGCCACGCACAAGATCGCCGACTTGTAGCTAGGGGGTTTGGCTGGCCCGGCCAGCGAATCCCTGGGTATATATGACTTGGGTTGATTGCGTCATGCGCAGTGGTTTCCTTTGTAAGATTTTTACGAGTTTGGGTTAATATTGATAATTTAAACTGGAGTTTTGTTTCATCAAACCTTATGTTTGATGCATGGATCTAAATATCCTGCTGTGATTTCTTATTGAAACATTACTATCACTTAAGTATCAGAAGATCCATTTAATCTACTTTCAAACTCTATCTCATGAATGCATGATTAAAGTCACACTGAGGGTGCATGGTTGCTTTAAACAGTTACACCTCATTACATCTCCCTTCCAGTTGTAAAACCAGCCATGTGTGAATTCCTTACCTTATTTTTGAATCCATATTGAACCTGGAAAGAAGGCAAGGTAATGCTGTCTAGCCTATTGGATAAAGTGAAAAAAAATATGGCAGAAACAAAGATAAGTAAACATGTTATTAAATAGAAATCATACATATTTACTTATCCTTTATATAATAGGAATAACCTGAAGGAATCAACAATCAAACACATCAGTTTAATAAAGTCTAAAGTTGTTGTCAAAACCAATTATTCTAAAATACTCATAACATGCGACTTTCTTTACCTAGTAGCTGTTTTAGCAAGGTATTTTACAGGGAAAATAAAACCAAATGAAAAAGGAACATTTGAACAAATGAATTTGAAAGACTTTTAGAAATGTTAAACCACAAGCAAGATTATTTAGAAACACACATTTACTTTCCATGCTCTGCGCAAAGAGTTGTTGAATTACTAAAGTAGCAAGAAAGACCTTGTTTGAGTCTTGAAATTGGCAATTCTTTTTTTTGGACTATTTTGTAGTGAGTTATGATTTGATAAACATGGTTCTGTCCATAATCTATAATTTGCAAAGCAACATATTAATTTTCCAGTTCCAACTTAAGGGCTCGGATAGCGACATGTTCACATATTTTTTTTGGGACTTGAAAGCACATATTGACATATTGAATTGAATTTTTAAAACGAGGAATGTCCTTCTGATATCAAATAATTTTGATTTTTGTTTTGAAATTCCTGATATAATACACATAAATCTTTTTCCTAAAAAGACCTAAATTTTTTCAGGTTTTAGGGAAATTTTTTTACATATTCAATATGAAAGGTCAAAATTTTCAATTGATCATCGGCTTTTCATCCCAGCTATATACACTTAAAGTACACATCATTAGATTTATACAATTTACTTCAAGGACTGTTAAATAAGAAAATATCAATTAATCATTTACCATAAAATGTGTATTATATCGCGAATTTAATAAAATCAAAATTATTTGATATCAGAAGGACATTCCTTGTTTTAAAAAAGGAATTCGACATGTCTGATGTGCTCCTGTGTGCTCTCAGGTCCCACAATAAAAATGTGAAAACATCGCTATCCGAGCCCTTAACCCATTCCAAGATATTAATGAAACCATCTTACCCAAATTTCTTAGCTGATGCCTCCAGTGTTTCCCTGATGTTATCCTTGAGGCTGACATCCATGGCAGAAAACTTCTGTTTGCACTGTGCTAGAGGTATACCCATGTCAGCCAGGAACTCAAGCAGACGCTTGTTACCCTTCAGTGTCCATAACTTCAAACTAGACAAATAACAACAAAAAGAAATGGAGAAATTGAATGGTCAGCTAATGAATCAACAGTGGTTATGGTAGTCATAAAACTTGTAATTGTCTAGATGTACATGGTGGCATGCATGATAAATTCCCAATATTGGTATAAGTTCTTTTCCTCAAAAACATTACTCCATGTTTAGGCATGAATCTGGAAACACTTCTTATTTCAAAGTCAATTCCCCTAAATTTTACAGTCTACATAGAAGACACTTTGTGGGAATCAATTAATTCCCACAAAATTCTTTTGCAAGAATTCAGATTAATTTTCAAATTATGCAATGAAATTGTAACCCTGCTTTGTATTATTACAAGTTTTGAGTAGAGCTGAAAAGGCATGCTTTTAATGACTTAATATGGATAATGCATAAAATAGCTACCACTGTGCTAGGCCAAGAGCACCATATAATATTATTTAAAGTTCTAAAAAGTTAAGCAATTGATTCATATAACAACTATGCAGCAAACACAGATTTGTCCATTTTATGAACCATGACTTGTTTCAGAACACAATACAGCACTGCACACACTGTCCTGCAGAATTAACGTCTAAATACACAAAATTAAAAATAAAATAAAGAAACCAAAGAAAGTGTTTACTTACTTGCAAGCAGTATATGATGAATGTTTCAGACTGTCAAATAGGGACCAATGTCTGTATAGCACTAATTGTAATCTGATAAAAATTAGGTTAAGAAAAATAGGTGTATTCTGTAAGGAAATGAGGAAAACGGCCTTTACTCAAGCAATGTTATCTAATATTTCTCAATGCCCTGCTAATTTACACAAAGGAAGGGAGCTGCACCATCAGTGTTGGTTGGGAAGACATAATATGATATACTCGGGAGCTAGGACCACTTTCTGTGCACCCCCCACAGGACCAAAGCAAACCAAATTTTTTAGGTTCCTGAGATGACCCCAAAACATAATCAGGATGTTCCCAAAAATATAAACTGGCCCCAAGGGGAGTAAAAGGTCATCGAACTTTGCATAGGGTCAAAATTTTAAACTTGCTCAAATTGTGTTGAAGCCCATTCCAATGTATTCCACTAGTCACAAGGATTCAGAAAATGTATAGTTTGACCTATCTAGGATATACCGTTCTTGAGTTATAACCAAAAGGTCAAAGGTCACGTTTTTGCCTCTATGGGGTCGAAAACATCAAAGTGTTCGATTTTGCGAAAGAGGTGTCAAAATGTTCGTTTTGATGAAACAAATCAAATAAGAATAGGATTGTACCATCTTGGATGTTTCGTTACTTAGGTAACACAGCAAAATAGGTCAAGGTCAATAGGCCTCAATGGTAGGGCCTACTTGACCTATTTTGCTGTGTTACCTAGGTAACGAAGCATCCAAGATATTACAATCAAAACGAACAATTTGACACCTCTTTTGGCAAAATCGAGCACTTAGTTGTTTTCGACCCTATAGAGGCAAAAATGTGACCTTTGACCTTTTTGGTTATAACTCAAGAACAATACGTCCTAGCTAGGTCAAACTATACATTTTCTGAATCTTTGTGACTAGGTAATACATTGGAATGGTTTTAACACAATTTGAGCAAGTTTAAAATTTTGACCCTATGCAAAGTTCGATGACCTTTTACTCCCTTTGGGGCCAGTTTATATTTTGGGAACATCCTGATTATGTTTTGGGGTCATCTCAGGAACCTAAAAAAGTTAGTTTGGTTTGGTCCTGTGGGGGATGCACAGAAAGTGGTCCTAGCTCCCCTATTTTGTCCGAATAAGCTTACCGTACGATCATGTTTTCATCGAAAAGTTGAAAATTACCTCCCGAAGTTGACCCGAACCCGGAAGTAGAATGAACCAGGAAGTATGTTTACACCGGAAGTCGGCAATCATATTTCATATCGGCGTGATTTTAAGCTTATCTTTTGACCTTTTTCAGCATTTTTAAATCTCATTACGAGTTTCGACACGTGTTGATTGTCGTATTATTTTCCCTGACGAAGTGTTGAATTAGAAATCATGTGTCGATAACAGGCCTTACTAGTTGGGAGGCCATTTATATCAGAGTGAACCAGCCATCGCTGAACAGAGACGGGGGCCGATACAAGCTGCCTAGAGTCTACGACCCGATTTTGGGGTCAAGTGTCCGAAAGGTCGCTGACCTCTAAATTGGGTTGCCAGTCTGCTGATGAAAGTCGAAGTGTCGACTGAAAATTCCAGATACGCAAGTTTTGTGTTGTGATCATAGGTTTAAACCACTAAATTATGTCTACTACCAACACAGATGAACTTTCATTCTAATCTGTACTATGGTACAGTATCAGTCAGGTTTAGAGTTTCACTGGTGATGCAATGCAAAGTGTCAAATAATCAAGACAAATTCTGCTGCATGACTTTTTAAAAGCGTATCTATAACTTAAGATGAAAACTACTCATGGCATACAAAACCAGATGAGCGTTAATGAGGCAAAGGATACTCTGGTGTGAAGGATATCCTCATAGAGTTGATTGACACTGTGTCTTCTTCCTCCTCTCCACGGTGATTATGTCTTGATACATGCCTATTTAGCTCAGTCACGTCTGACACATACTTTTCTCTAGATAGTATCAAATACACATAAAGAAATTCAAAATCAAACACATAGTAACTTTATCAATTTAGTGATAAATCAAGTCAAGAGAAAGATAAAGAGCAAGACAAAAAGAAACAGATGAAAAGAGTGCCAGAAAAAGAGGGAGAGAGACAGGGAGAGAGTACAGTAGACACTATGAAAAGGAAAGAAACAGTCAGAGTGGGCAAATTTTTTGTGCTATTAGTGAACAATTAATACTGAACATCATTTCTCTTTCATCATCAACCAAGCAAATAGGTCTTGGCAATTATAGCCCTGTGGAAACGAAAAAAAAAATGATTCAAAGACTTTTCAATTATGTTTAATATATTCCAGTACATGGATGTTGCAGACATACCTGTCTATCTTCTTTGATAGCAGTTGATCCGTTAGTCCAACAATTGCCCACCTAAAGAAAGAGAACATAACTTTGTAAAATCTTAATGGACTGAAATATTGGAACTCTTCGATCATTTTAGTTAGTACAATGTAAATAACTCAAATATTATTAAGAATGTTTGCCAAGATATGAAACAGCCCAGTTCATTGGGCATACATCCAGTTTGGCATATAATTGGTTGACCTTACAAATTTATACCCTATTTCGTGATTAGCCATACATAAGAATGGTGGTGCGATTTTTTTTTCTATTTTTGCTTTTTCTGTGTTTTTTTTCAACAACAACTTTTTTCACTTATAGTTTTGTGTATGTGTTTTGGTATGTACTATAGTTTTCATATAAAGACAGCTGTGAACCAGGTTATGTATGTGGTAATCAAAAATCAAATGAAGGTTTCTGTTAAACATGTTAACATGGTTAAAGAATGGATAGTACTATAAATATATGTTCTGTAAACTGTAGAGGGTTGAGTGATAAATCTAAGAGAAGAGATGTTTTAAATTATTTAAGTAAAAAGAAATTTTCAATTTACTGCCTTCAGGATGTACATTGGGACCAGAAATGGGAAAATATGATCAGATCAGAATGGGGATACTGAATGTTATACTGCATGTTATAAGACAAATTCCAGGGGTGTGGCAGTGTTAATGAATAACAACTTTGATTTCAAAGTGCGTAATATTCAGCGGGATCAAGCAGGCAATTGGATTGTACTTGATATTACTATGATGTCCATGGATATCACGATAGTTTGTCTGTATGGCCCTAATGAGGATAATCCAGATTTTTATAAGCATGTTAAAAATGTTATCGAAAACGTTGGCAACCCACACTGTATTATATGTGGTGATTTTAACTTAGTCCAAGATCAAAATAAAGATACATTTAATTATTTGAATATTAATAATCCAAAGGCAAAAGAAACTGTTTTACAAATAAAAGAAGATTTGAGTCTGTGTGACCCTTGGAGAATTATGAACCCAGATATAAAAGCGTTTTACCTGGAGAAGAAACAATCCCATAAAACAAGCTAGGCTGGATTTTTCTTGATTTCTTCTGAAATTTTGAATATAATAGGTCAAACAGACATTCTACCAGGTTATAGGACTGACCATTCCATGGTAGTCATTGGTCTAAGTAAGAGCAATAATATACAAAGGGGACGAGGTTCGTGGAAGTTGAATAATGATTTAATTGAAGATGATGAATATGTGAAAGTGGTTAAAGACTCGATAACTAAAGTGAAACAAATCTATGCTGCTTCATTGATGACAGAGAAAATATAAACAATATTGATCCAAATGAGTTAGAATTAACTATTAATGACCAACTGTTTTTTGAAACACTGCTTTTGGAAATCAGAGGCGCTACTATAGCATACTCATAAAAACGAAAGAAAGAGATAGACAAGTCTGAAGAAGCACTTGACAAATTAATAGAAAACTTAAATACGTCATACGAGGAAGCTTCATTGAAAAACAGCCCTAATGTTGAAATTTTAAAGAATGAGTTAGATAATGCTAAACATGAGCTTGAGGATATTCGTAGTAGAAGGATTAAAGGATGCTTTATTCGAACAAAGGCCAGATGGATAGAGGAGGGAGAGAAACCCACCAAATATTTTCTTAATCTTGAAAAGAGAAACTTTGTAAACAAACAAATGGTAAAAATTGTGAGAAGTAACAACACAGAGGTAACAGCTCAAAATGAGATTGAAAAGGAAGTAGTATCGTTTTATGAAAATCTGTATAAAGAAAAAGGTGGAAATAATAATGTTAAAATTGATGATTATGCTTGCATAAACAAATTAACGCAAATACAATCAAATACCTTAGAGGGCTTAAATTACTCATTCTGAGCTCACCTATGCTTTGAAAAACATGAAGAACAATAAGACACCTGGGCGGATGGGTTTACAGTGGAATTTTACAAATGTTTCTGGTTGGAAATATCCAGTTTTCTTCTTGATCTTTAAATGAAGGTTTTAAAATGGGTCTCTTTCTCAAGTTCAAAAAGGGGTCATGTTACTCTTCTGCGAAAGGAGATAAGCCCGCCAGTTCTTAAAAACTGGAGGCCTATATCACTTCTAAATGTATCATATAAATTGGCCTCTGCCTGTATTGCAAACCGCATAAAATCGGTTTTGCCATATTTAATTTCGGAGGACCAAACAGGTTTTGTCCCGAATAGATTCATTGGTGAAAGTATTCGCCTTATTTATGATTTGTTGAGCTATACAGAAGTTAAAGAAATTCCTGGGATGCTTTTACTGATAGATTTTGAAAAAGCTTTTGACACGGTCTCACATGATTTTATTCTTAAAACTTTAAGGGCATTTAATTTCGGATCAGACATTTGCAAATGGTTTAGAGCTTTGTATAAGAATGCATCCTCTTCTGTAATCATAAATGGAAATATATCTAAACCTTTCCAAATTCAGCGCAGTTGTAGACAAGGCGATCCTCTCTCACCATATGTCTTTGTTTTATGTGCGGAGGTATTAGCTTCCATGATAAGACAAAATAAGGATATAACAGGAATTTGCATAAATGACATAAATTTTAAAATTGCGCAGTATGCAGATGACACTACATTAATACTAGATGGTACAGAAAAATCACTGGAAAGTGCCTTTAAAACATTGCAATCATTTTATGAGATGTCTGGTTTGAAAATTAATATAGATAAAACGGTTGCAGTTTGGATTGGGTCTCAGAAATTCAGAAATACTAAAATTAGTAACAATTTAAGAATTAAATGGAATTTCAATGGTGGCTTTGATTTTCTAGGAATTTCTTTTAGTACAAACCTTGCTCAAATGGTAAATGATAATTATGATAATGCACTTCTTTTGATAAGAAAAATGTTATCAAGTTGGAAAAAAAGAAATTTAACTGTGTTGGGACGGATTGTAGTTGTGAAATCATTGACTTTGCCAAAAATAAGTTACATTGCTCAAATGCTACCAAACCCAAGCAAGGAGTTTATCAAAAGCGGTAAATGATGAGATATATAAATATATTTGGAACGGCAAGCCAGACAGAGTAAAAAGAAGCCAATTTATACAAAATTATGAAAATGGTGGAGTAAAGATGCCAAATGTAGAAATGCATATAAATGCTCTAAAGGTAAATTGGATTCGGAGAGTTGCCTGTGGTGATCAAAAATGGGTTAAGCTATTTCGTTTTTGTTTGAATGTAATAAGTGATGATATTTGTTGCTTTGGTATGAATCGTTTTAATGACATGAAAAACATGATCGATAACAAGTTCTGGTATGATACTCTGCTTTCTTGGTCCTCGCTTATAAACATTGTAAATTATAATAATCTGATTTCAATCGTATTGCAAAACAATACTTGTGGTGGAAACGATAAAATAAAGATTGGTGGTAAATCAGTTTGTTATGCCCATTGGAAGAAAAGGGGTGTGCTGTTTATAAATGATCTTTTTAAAAGTAAACGGATCTTTTTGTCTAGTGCAGAATTTACAAAACTTTATAAAGTGAAGACCAATTTCTTGGAATACAATGGTATTGTCAGGGCAATCCAATCAAACTTCAATTACAATGGTACTATAGGCTCCAAACTAGCCTCGCTTTTCAGCCATATAATATGGAATTACTTTTTAAGCAACGGAAAGGGTGCAAAGTGTTCTATGATATTTCTATTGAATCAAAGATGAAGAATACAATGAGTAAGTGGCAAACGAATTTGGAATGGACAATGATGATTGGAAAAAATATGTACCTTAAATTTTAAATTTTCTACTGATATTAAAATGAGATGGTTTCAATATAGAATTAATCAGAGTATCATAGGCACAAACACTTTGTTGTTGAAAATGAACACGAGAAATGATGACTTATGTACATTTTGTAAGACAAATCCGAAACAATCAAGCATCTCTTTGTGGATTGCACTATTTCTAGAAATTTTTGGGATAACTTTAAAGATTGGATAAAAGAGAAGCTTAATATAGATCTAGCTATGACCCCTCAATTAATTCTTTTTGGATCAACACATGATTTTATTTTAACACTGATTTTGACTGTGGCAAAACTTCATTTGTATAGAGTAAAGATGACAGAAAAACGACCAAATTTCGATGTTTTAAAAAGGGAAGTTAAATGTTATTACAATGTTTTGAAATACCAAGCAAAATGTAGCTTACAGTCACAAAAGTTTAATAAAAGGTGGCAATCCTGGCAACTGTTAATGGCATGATAAAAATTTAATCCCTGTGTATTTTAACCATTGTAAACTTGCTTCACTCTTAATTTAAAAACAAATAGTAAAAATTGCTTAATGTTGAGTGAGGGGGAGCGGGACAGCGGGTGAGTCGGGTGGAGCTCAGTGTTGATTGTTTGTTTGATAGGCCTACTAAATTTGAGTCGTGATCCAGTAGTTGTCAGCATTGGGCTCTATTCGCTTCATTTTGGTGCTCTGTTTCCCATTTTGCTCTGCATTGATTAGTTTTTATTTAAAGTGTTGCTTTTTTCCAATCCTCTTATAACTCTCTGTTAATGCCTACAAATGCATGTAAATGTACATTAAGGTCACTGATTAGTGGCAGTATTATGTATTAAGAAACTTTTAATAAAATCAGCTGTCTACAAAAAAAAAAAAAAAAAAAAAAACATAAGAATTAAAGTCATAAACTTATTATTATCATCATTGCTGTTGTGCAAATTAAGAATTACCCCCCCCCCCCCACACACACACAAGAAAGGAAAACGTTCCCCAGACATACTTGGTAGATCCACTGAGCATTTAGTTTGGCTATCTCTAATCTGACTTTACTGTTTACAGTATAGCTAAGCTACAAAAGGTAATCAGTTTGAAATTTGAAATATTAATTTTCTCAAAAAGTAATATAAAGCACTTAGTCACTTACCATAGTAGGTCATTAGTATCTTTGGACATTTTCCAGGCTAGGTTGTGCATCACAACAGCAGACTGAGGGGGAAAATGAGTTTATTGAATATCATGTTACATATAAGTCAGCAACCACAATGAATTCAAAGTCTTGTATTTACATTTGCTGTAAGAGATTTGAAGAACTTCATTAACCCTAGTGAGGTGACAAGGAGAGATGATGGGGAGAGATGTTTGGGTCTGGTGGCACTCACTTGAAATGGTTGGCCACATTGAGCCCATTTTGAAACTACCTCACACCTATGACCCCTTTTTGTATTGCTGTCAGCAAAGACAAACTTTTTTGAAGGATTCTGAACAAATTTCTGATAGTCTTTTAACGAATGATCGTTTTTCTCTCAAATTCACTAAAAAACTCCCTTAAATAGGCAAAATTTTGCCTAGTCTCACAGAAAGACCCACTTTGGGCATTTTCACCCAAATGACCACCTTTTTGGTGTCAAATCCAGGCCAGGAAATAAGTGGGGGCCAGGGGCCATTTAGCCCCTGGTTCATTGAAAATAGCCCCTGGTTACCTGTGAACCAGGGGCTATTTTTTTACAAAGTAGCCCCTGGTCTGGTGCTTCTTATTTCCCAGCCTGATTGAGTGAGGTATCAAAATGTACACAACAAATTTTCCCATCCATTAAATAGTCACTGGTTCATTGAAAATAGCCCCTGGTTGCCTGTAAAACCCTGTGAACAAGCACTCCTTATTTCCCAGCCTGGTCAAATCTCTCACCAAAAGACCTCTAAATGTCCGTACATCCCTGTTGCTTCCAAAGCCAAGTGCAGCTCCCCCCAGGTTTGGGTATCAGCCAGCAGCTTCTAGCATTGGTTTTACTTTCATGTTTTTCCTAAAATATTTGATTTTGTTAAGTTGATTATATCACAAATTCAATCATTGGAATGTAGGGTAACCGTAACAGGATATATTGTACTAACAAATGATGGCTGCAAGCACTATTACGAATCTCAGTATTTTTTGTTTACTTACCGAACTACCATAGTATGAATACTCTGTGTATTCAAACATTATTTTGTTCCTCTTGTCTTCCCACTGGCGTTTCTTCTGACGTCTTTCTATTTGCCTTTCAATAGTAGCCTATGACAATAACAACAAAACAGGATTCAACAAAACACCAGCAAAACAAGTTATCAACAATGTATTACAGGGAGTAGACATTTATTGTTCTTTCTATCATGATAAGAAACTATGTGAAGAACCTAGCGAGTAATTTGTAAACATATGCATAAGTCCTGACTACTGAAAATGGCATTTCTGATTAAAAGAAACCATGTGAGTTGGCAAAACCAAATTAATTCATTCTTATTTAACTTGGGTGAATGTTTCAATGCGCTTGCACTATTCTCCTAAGGTGCCAAGTTGCGTAACAGGAATCACCCTCCAGACAGGTTTCAGGTAAGTCTTTTAAGGAGAGCTGTGAATTATTTCCTGCAAGTCTTGGTGAAATGCAAACAAGAGGAGTTTTTGCTGTTGCCTAATACGAGCTGATCATAGTATAGATATGTAACTTCTTACCTCATCAAATCTTCTCCTCTTTCCAGATGGTTCTGTGCTGTCATCACTTTCTATACCAGATTCATCTCCATCAGACTGAAAAGGCAATTTATTCAATAACTATCTATTGCATTACCATATTTCACTATACCTCCCAATAATAACCCAAAATACTCCAAAGTAAAAAAAGAATTATTTCTTCTAAAACTTATGTATCCATTTAACAAAATCAAAATCCGCAATGACGTTATATTTGTAAGAATGGAATCATTAATTCTTGGGGTGAAACCAGAGCTTGTCCTTCAAATTTGGTAAGTGATTATGTTTTGTTCAATTTTGCCTGTACCCATCAGCTTTGATTTTCATTCAAGTATGCTTCTTCCATACCTATCTGCAACACTTGAACTCTTAAATTGAACACAACTGATAATTTTACAACTGTTTTCTATCATTATCTACAAATGAGGCGGATCTTATCAGATGCCAATCTCTGCGAAAATGGTCAAACCAAATACACATTGGATTGGAGACCAGAACAGCACCTGAGGCTGGTTGTATTGTAAAACCTTATTATGTGTGACTTACTTCTTCATTTCTAAAAACTTCCTCATAAGCTGGAATGTTGTCATCCTCATCTGGTGCCATTAAAAGCCGAATCTGCAATATCAAATCCAATGAAGAATATAAATATATAAAAATACTATATATTTAACAACCAGCAACAAACATAAATTGTTTTAATCGTTGTTGACATTTCTTAGTCATTAGTACAAATATTTGCAAGCTTAGACCCCATTGATGTCATAAGTTAGCTCTAACCCTTACTACTTGGCAAGTTTTTGTATAATTAGCTTCCACCATGTAAAGTTGGTGTGTGATACTGCAGATATAAACATTTGGGATATTGTGTATCAAACATTTATGATATGGACAAATGAAAAGGAAGAGACCAAGATGAAAAAGAAGAGGAAAGCTTGATGAACTTAAGGGGGTACTACACCCCTGCCCAATTTTGTGCCCATTTTTGCATTTTTCTCAAAAATGATAGCGCATTGGGGACAAGTATAGATATGTATATTATAGGGGCAAGGACTACAACTACTGCACTGGAAATTCTATTTCAGCACAGACAACAGTTGTGGAGTTACAGTCAAAAATGAGGGAAAACCAATATTTGATCAATAAATCAATAACTACTTGCCTTGAGTTGCTGAATTATCAGTGCAGTAGTTGTAGTCCTTGCCCCTATAATATATCTTACCTGTCACCAATGTGCTATAATTTTTGAGAAAAATGCAAAAATAGGCACAAAATTGGCCAGGGGTGTAGTACCCCTTAAGGACAGACAGCCATGTAGAATTTGAGCAGAAGATAGAAAAACAATGCAGAAGTTTGGAGCCACCTGTAATTAAGGTCTATCCCTGAGCAAGCAAGCAATAATAGAAGCAGGGTTCGCAGGTTTTTTGCCGCAGTTGGAAAAAACCACGGTTTTAACCGTGGTTTTAACCGCTTGGCAAAAACAGTTTTTGCCGGCAAAAATTAAAAAAGTGATTTACTTTCAATTTTATCATCTCAACACAATTATTATTAAGTTACAAAAATCTTTTCCTGAGTGTAACAAGGCCAGATTTTGTTAAATAAATAACATATTAAGAAATTAAAGGCATGCATGTTCTTTGCTCAAGTGCATTTAACCAAAATGTGGCATACATCAGATTCAAAACTTTTTCATTTTTAGGACTTTATGAGACAAACAGTACCCCGGTATGTTAAATGATTCATTAAAAGTTGTGGGCTGCTGTTTATGAGCTTTCTGTGTTATTTTTTAATATTTGAGTGACTATATGTGAGTTTTTGCCAGTTTTTGCCATTTTTGCCGGTTTAAACCAGGCAAAAACAGGTTTTTGCCACCGGCAATGGCAAAAACAAGTTTTTGCTGGCAAAAACCGAACCCTGAATAGAAGTGCACCTACCTGTGTATCATTATAGATGTTAAACAAGTCAATAGGCCTATGACTGTCACAGATGAAGAACTGTACGTGTTCCTCTGGTTGCAATACCTCAAGTATATCCATATTGGCACCACAGTTTATCATCACTACATATTTTAACTAAACAAGATATTGGAACAAAGAACAAATCAAGTGTTAAAAATTGGGCTGGGCATCAACTTTCATCAGCTGCCATTTATTTATAAATATCATTTCTTTATATTGAGTTTTACTACAGGTCTGTATTCCAGTTGAAATCCATACCCCCCCTGTGGAAGAGCATTGACCTTAACCTTCCACACAGGGTTTGTGATTGGGTGACAATATTTGAAATCTACACACCCTGCATGGGAAATTAAGGTCACATCTTGGATTTCAAATGGAATAGCCTCCTATATTTTTGCTATTAAAATCCATCATGGAGAAATGGTTTTGGTCTTATTTTGAAGATAAATTAGTCCCAAACAGAAATGTTTGGTAGACTCATAACCGGTGCGATCTTACCTTTCCGATGTTGATTAAGATACTTCTTGCATCGATCCCGAGATGCGGAAAAACCAATAGTCATTTTGTCCCACATAAATGAATAAATAACAAAAAAAACGATCCCCGTGGACTCACCCAAAAGGTGACGTCCACACCATCTGATCGCCCCTTATCCGGCTTGGGATCCCCTACTCGGACCAAACTTGTAGGGGTGGCGGGGTCCGGATAATCAACATCGGAAATGTAAGATCGCACCGGTTATGAGTCTACCAAACATTTCTGTTTGGGACTAGACTCAGTACACCGGTCGATCTTACCGTTTCCGATGTTGATTAAGATACTTCTTGCATCAACATCTGAAAGATCGATCTAGCAAGTAACCGATGGATGGAGGTACAAGATTGGTCAGCATCTGATCAGGGATCGGGAGCGGGTAACGATGGTTTTTCGCGAGGTCAGAAAATATTTTCCCCCAGCGGTCGGGAAAACAAAAAAGACCACGCGATCACAGACATAAACCTCCTTACTTAATAAGTTCGGTGGTTAAGAATAGAGACACTGGTTCTTACCATGCTGAGTATTCTGTATAGTCTGAAAACCTGGTACCCGTACACCACCGTATTATGATCGCCCGAACAATGTCCCGGTAAACCTCCGCCCGTCTCTGATTACTAACGTAAACGGAAGTATCGTAGAGAAGGCGAAGGTGGCTTCCGGGACACCGCCTGCTAGATCTCCTCAAGGGACAACCGAACGGTATACCCAAGATGATGAGATAGCTCGTGTCGAGTGGGTCGTGGGACGCGAAACCTTCGCGATCACCCGGACTCCACCAACACCTGGACCAGCCATTGCGACAGCGGCTGGACCGAAAGGCTCTGTAAGGGTGATGAATGCGGTCGTGAGTCCCTCGCAAGGCTTGTGTTCGGAAGAAATAGTGCTGCAGCGCCTTATCGGACACCCCAGCCTATCTTTGGCTTCAGTCGAACCTTGCCCAACCCTGGGGATTGGAGAGGGACGAATGTCGGTATGCACCGCGCCGTTCAGTAACCATGAGAACAGAGCGCCCGAAACAGTGTCGCTCCAGTGTTTGTGAACACGGAAGCTATAAACCTCGAGACCGTGTGCAACTCAGCACCGGCGTCCCGAAGCCAACGCCAAACCGGAAAGCCATCTTGAGAGTTACGTATTTAAGCGTCGCTTTTGGCGGAAGCTCAAAAGGTGACCCTTAAAGTAATCTAAGACTGTGTTGGGATCCCTTAGGAGGATCACTTTCCTTTTGGCGGACACTCGCTGAACATACCGTCGAGGCGTAGACTAATAAGGTAACCATCGGCTATGATAGTCGACCCGTCTCGAAACCTCGGTGAATGGAGAGGATAGCTGACTTATTGCTGGCCCCAGTGGCCCGCTGAAGTCTTGCTTGGAACTTTTCTGTCAGAAACTCCGGAACTAGCAGCGCAGAGGCTCTAGCGGGAGAGCTATTTGTCTCATTGCACCAAGCGTAGTATGGAGCCAGACTCTGGCTATACGTACGGAGGGTAGACTTCCGTCTAGCCCCGGCGATGAGAAAAACAGCTTCTGATGAAAAGTATCCCTCCGCTGCGCGTTCCCTGGTAAGGGCCATGCAGCTAACTGCAGGTGCTCTAGTGATAGACTGGGTACCTCCGCTCCGGGCATCCGGAGTAGATCTGGTACCTCGGGGAGTGCCAGCGGCCTTGCCGCTGGCAGAATGACAATGCAGTCTTCCCAACCGATCTTGGCCACCACCCTCATGAGTAGTGAGATCGGAGGGAATGCATAAGCTGTCATCCCTCCCCAGTCTATGGACAGAGCGCCCACGGCGAATGCTTGGGGGTCCGCGACCCTTGAGCAGTACACCGCAGTGGATGATTGCGATGAGATGCGAACAGATCTATTGAGGGGTGGTACATTCCCTTGAAGATCGTCTGAGCGACCTGCGGAGCAAGGGACCATTCTGTTGGTCCCGACACCCTTCCTCGTGACAGATTGTGCGTGAGGATGCTGGTGACGCCCGCGATGTGTATCGCTCTCATCGTAATCTGCCTGACTTTGCACCACCCTATAAGGTGTCGTGCATGCAGGCACAATCGTGGTGGCCCGGAGTCCCCTTGTCTGTTGGGGTAGGCTACCACGGTTATGTTGTCCGTCAGGACAACGGTATGTGATTCACGATCACCTCCTCGTGCGAGGAGGTTGATATGAAACTCTGTCTCTATGGCCCCCATAGGCCCGAGACGGAGTCTCCGTGGATGTGGACCCCCCAGCCCCGTTTTGACGCTATGGTCGTCACTACATACCGTAGTCTCCAGTGGAAGAGAGGGTAATTGACCCATTGACGATAATGGATCACCCACGCTCCGCTGGCTCTCGAGGACATAAGTGGGTTGTTGATCAGCTAGGCTGTTCAAGCTACCTACTCTACCCTCTAGAGCTTCGCCCAAGGTCGCTGTGTGTGGCGGACCACTCACAGCAGCTATGGGCGGGTGCATAGCGGCTACCACTGAAGTCAAGCATTAGCTCGTCTTTGTAGCTGCCACCGAATGCACCTGGGTCGCTGTCCCGTGAGAGACTGCGAGCCCAACCCCTGAATAATCGCCAGCCAGTCCCTGTGGACAGCCAGCAGCTATTCTAGGGCCCAGGGTATCACTCGGCGGTCCCGCCATGGAACGCTGCCGCAGTGTGACAACCCCAGTTGGTTCTGCTAAGACTACACCCACAGCGTTAGCAGCGGTATCGTCTCTGCTGAACCCATGCATGCTAGGGTTCAACCCAGGCAAGCCCGGGGTACCCTTGCATGCTGCCCGTCGCTGGCTACTACTGTGGCTGTTTGAGCCCGTAGATACATTGTATGCCTGCAACAGACGGGTGTCCTCCTGCTAAAAACCCGTGAGGATTTTTGCTAGAGGACTGGTATATCCTCCTGCTACAAAACCCGCTGGGTTTTCGCTGGTGGTTACCGCTCTGCTGCCTGCTACTTTGCTCCGGCGTAAAGTCAGTGCTTTAAGCTGGCTGCTGAGCCTTTGACGCGCTTAGCAGTCCCGAAGGAACCGCCTGCTTGTCCGGGGACCGGAGCCCCTTAAGCAGACCTGCCATGACCCATAGGGGCTGTCACAGCAGAATCTACCGTGACGACTGGTATCCTCCTGCTACAAAACCCGCTAGGGTTTTCGCTGGTGGTTACCGCTCTGCTGCCTGCTACTTTGCTCCGACGTATAGTCAGTGCTTTCGCTGGCTGCTGAGCCTTTGGACGCGCTTAGCAGTCCCGAAGGAACCGCCTGCTTGTCCGGGGACCGGAGCCCCTTAAGCAGACCTGCCATGACCCATAGGGGCTGTCACAGCAGAATCCACCGTGTCGACCTTACCAGTGCCCTTGGTAGATTTCTTCTTCGTCTTATGGCGATGACGGAGCCTGTCCCAATCGTCAAGCTGGAACTCGGAGAGTCCTAAGCAAAAGAAAGACACCTAGAAGATCGTGAGCACTCCCTGTGGGTGAAACAGAGCGGGTGTGGGTCCCACTCCGTCACCAGGGAAGGGCAAGCCCGACAGGGCCGAGGCGGCGAGGAGAAAAGGCACTACCCCCCCCAACATGTGACTCAAGCCCAGTAAGCAAACCTGAGCACGGAGGCTGGTCGCTAACGTTAGTGGTAAAGTAAGGACTGGCTAACTTTATTACTAAAATGTCAGACGGGTCCCTACCAAGCCCCACCGTATGAATATCTGATTAACTTCGTCTTATCGGACGGTAATGAAGACATAACGATAGAGTAATCACCCTAACATAGCAACAATAACCTACCGTACATGAAATACAATGTGCATGTACAAACATCTATTGTAACTTACAGGCTGCAATGGTTGTTTTACGTGGGAAACAAAATGAATGGCGCCAACGAAATGCGCCATTTTGAATTGTGTCCCGTATACAAACGGAGGCGCGATGTGTAGCTAAGTTTTGATCGTTTGTTGTCACTTTCTCGCCAGAAAATGCCGTCAAAACTATCCTCAGCCGAACAATACCGGTTTGGTTTTACCTAAGGTGTGAAACTACAACCGTATATCTACTTTGGTTCGAGAAATTGATACACAGTGCTATGAACAATCGATAGAGCACGTCTGTGTCAGTCGGAGACCAAGGAGGATAAGGGACGATCAGATGGTGTGGCGTCACCTTTTGGGTGAGTCCACCGGGGATCGGGTTTTTTTGTTATTTATTCATTTATGTGGGACAAAATGACTATTGGTTTTTCCGCATCTCGGGATCGATGCAAGAAGTATCTTAATCAACATCGGAAACGGTAAGATCGACCGGTGTACTGAGTCTATTAATTTAATGAAATAATAACAAATACAAATGTATTGATTAATTACAACAGCTCAATTAAGTTAATTAGTCAGGGGTGGAGCAGGAAGCGGAGGAGCTCTGTGTAATTCCAATAGGAAGTTGGTGTTCATTAATAAAATTTATGTACATGATCATAAATAACCAGGGGCTACTTTGGATGAAGTATGTAGCTTATTGCAAACTTAAGCTTGTTTTGTAATATGCATTGCTCTGCACAAGAATCAAACATACAAACAGACAAGATTAAATTGTAAACGAAATGAAGTTTGCCACTTGCACACTTGTGTTTTTCATAGAAGATGGAAGCATTCCTCACCTGTTCCGAGTGTTCCAAATATGCTCTCTCCAGATCTTGCCTGCCTGACACAGGGACCACAGTGTACTGTACATGGTCACACTGAAATAAGGCTTGTAAAATTTTACATGCGCAGATTGCATCCACATCGTATGATACCAGAACCAGAACACGCTACAAATAAAGAAAACATCATATTATACATAACCACCTTTGCGGGCACCTTTGTTTATTTGAGGATCTGATTGATGGCCAATGGTCTGATGCTGTGAAAACGATCGGTCTGTGACCATTTCGAGGATTTTCAAATCAATCCTGAAATCCTTAGTGACATTGCTGCTGCTGAATTGCAGAATTCCTCTATCTTTTATGCGTAGCAAAATTTGCTTTCATTACTTTTCTCTTGGTACATTCATATACTTCGGTGTGTAAGTCTATGGCATAAAATGCTACTCAACTCCAAAATTGTCGTGCATAGCCGGTTTTGCTTTAGCAATTGGTATAGTTGCCATTAAACGTATTTATACTTCGATCTCAGACTGGCTGAGGGCCAATCAAGTGCAAAGTTACATAATAGTATATCCCCCATTGACTCGGTCGCTTTTAGAGTCGTTACGGTGTGGTATAGACCTAGCTACTTGTCATCGCGTGCGATACAAAATTCGCAATCGCCATGTTAGGAGAATTTTGAATCTCTAGCTCTTCATGGTGCGAAATACTGCAATCGTTTTGATCATCACATTAATTCTCCCTAACACGCGGACATTTTATGAGCCAGCAAAAATAATGTAAGCATTGGCCTGAATTATGCACTGTCAGTTTCCCACACGTTTGAATGGGAATTATTTTGCCTACTTTCCACCTGTTTCGGGAGCACAATTCTTCAATATTTTGACAAGTTGACATCAATCAATCAATCTTTATTTTCATCAATCTCATTACAAACATTATAGCATTATTATATACAATTATTGTGTATTAACAAGATTTGATGAAGGTAGGTACATCACAAAGCCGAGGCCTGATAACGATGTACCACCTTTTAATTAACAAATAATTATAATTTAATCAAAACATCGAATATACACATAAACATAAATAAATAAACAAAGAACCCATCTTAATTTACCGTAATACAATTTCAAGCAAACAAATATTTTAGTAGTAGTATATAGTATCAAGTAGTATAGTGAATAACATAGAGTCAGCACAATATGAATTATAAGAACCCATTTTAATTTACCATAATACAATGTTAAGTAGGCAAATATTATAGCAGTAGTGTAGTATCAAATAGTATAGTGAATAACATAGATTCAGCACAATATGAATTGTGACATTATTTGTTATCTTTTAGATACCTTAACATACTATTTTTGAATTCATTTACCAGTTTAGCTTCTTTAATTTCACTTGGCAAACTATTCCACAGCCTAGGACCAAGTGTTAAAACATCAAATGTTCTATTTTATATTGTCAAATGTTCTATTCTATATTGTTTGGCAATAATGTATTTTGCCAATAGTAGGTTCAAAGTTGTACCAACCTACCACCAACCTACATAAGGGTAGGTTGGTAACTATAATGATGTTAAACTCGTAACAGTTTAACATCCTGTTAAACTGTTACCAGTTTAACAGGATGTCAAAATAAGCCCTTTCGCAATTCCAGATCATGGTGCATCATGGGTAATATTTGCCGATAAAATTGGAGATAAACACGATGAGGCTACTGTACATTTTCAATAGGGTGAACTTTGATGTTTGCATAAAAACGTTTTGTACTGGAATTTCGCTGACAGTTTGGTCTTCATTCCTTCACAATATTTGTATTTCACAGGAAATATTAACATATGTAGGAAAGAATAAAATATGTTTTTGAAGGAAGTGCAAAGTTCGCCACCATTGGTTGCAAACACACTGCAGCCTCCTCATGTTTATCTCTTGTTGAAGAAATGTGTGACGATGTCTGAGCATGCGCAGTTGTCATCCTCGCCGAATGCGTTAGTACAGCACTGAACCTAGAACCCAAAACCCTTGCCCCCAAAAGGGACTTACGGGAGAAATTGATTTCACCTCGAAAATTGGACCTCTGAAATTTTTAATTTGTTTTTAAATCCATGCCATGATGTGACAATGATCAAGGGGAATGAGTCACATGTCGAGTTGTCGACCCTGGTCGAAAATGAGTTTTACATAATCTTAAGAGGACATTTCAGAAACTGAAAACCCCATGTTGATACGACTTTTCTTTGCGAAGTTACAGCAATTTATCAATGGCAGAAAACAATATAAAACAAAAGAATTTAAACACTTTCTTTGCCAATATCTCAAATCAATATTCCGACTCATTTCCCTTGATCGTGTTACATATTAATGATATGAATGCAAATTTGTTTAAAATTAACGTTTTAATTGCAAACTTTTATATTTCGCCCCATTTCATTGAATTTGCTATTTTTTATTGCCAAGAGATTTTTAAAGAATTTTGGAAATTTAAAAAAAAATCTAAATAATTCTAAAATACATGGCATGCAACAGTTTTTTCCTGCACTGCATACACTACACTGCATAGGTCATTTTTTACACTGCAGCTTCATCATGACACTATTGTGGTTTTTATCCGATCACCACACATAAGTTCATTCATTATATTATCAGAAGACACATTAATAATACTGCTGCAAAGGCAAACAGAACTCTGGGATTTATTAAAAGAAACCTGTATTCATGTTCAAGACACATAAAAAGCCTGGCTTATAAATCTCTCATTCGTCCAGGTATGGAGTATTGTGGATCTGTGTGGGATCCGAATACAAAGGAACTCATACAGAAACTTGAAGCTGTGCAAAATCGGGCCGCAAGATTTGCAATGGCCGATTATGAAAGATTCAGCAGTGTGACAACCATGAAAGACAAACTTGATTGGGAGCCTCTCGAAGAACGTAGGATGACAACAAGAATCTCAGTCTTCCATCAAGCTCTAATGGGTCACCTTGCCATTCCAATGCATAATATCCTGCGCCCGGTCCAACGCTCCTCTCGACACAGTAAATTCACTCAACTACCAGCTACGAAAAACTGTTTGAAGTATTCATTTATCAATCGTACTATTATTGACTGGAATAAGTTACCACATTACATCACAGACATAGAAGACAAGGACAAGTTTAAGACAACAGTGTAGGTATCCCAGGCAAACCTTAGTTAACACATTTGCTAGTCAGCGAAATTCGCCGAGACCGGGGCCCAAACACAATGCATATACATAGAAATTTGAATTTTTTTCAAGAATAGGTCGGTGAAGGAAACCTACATAAATATGTTTTCTATACTTCACTTGACCCAAATATATGATTTTTATGGTGATAAATCAAGTTAGCACATGGAATTTTAGAGGATTTTGATAGCAGTTCCATTAAAAAAAAGCTGCTATCGCCATGAGACTAAGATCTAGAAACACCCTAAATGCCGTTTTGGGGAATTTTGCTAGCAGAATCTTTTTGATGAAAGTCAATCTTTGACAAGATGTAACTTTGTTACGGAAAGTGCTATGACAAAAATGTTTTCAGTTTTGGCTTTCTTTACTCAAGGGCTTTAATTTGATATGTAAAATGATGCAGTTTGATGGCAAATTTGAATTCACCTAGCATACCAAAACTAGTCGGGATTATGCACTTTCAGTTTCTCACGCGTTTGAACAGGAATTGGATTGCGTACTTTTTCGATGTCTAGTGAGCAAATTTCTTCAATATTTTGAGAAAATGATGTCAAATTTTCTATTCTATAATAATGTCTTTTGCCAATAGTATGTTTAAAGTTGTAATTTTGTGTTTTTGATCGCAAAGATCGGATATTTTCGTTCCCGATTCAATTCTGAACCCTTCGCAAGGGTGCCGATTTCGCAGAACTTTGACGATAATTTTGCCTTTTGGACACTAAAATGCATTCGATCCTTAATTTTGTTTCAACCGAGTCTTAAATTAGCAAGCACAATAAGTAGGTATCCTAGGTGAATTCAAATTTGCCATCAAACTGCATCATTTTATATATCAAATTAAAGCCCTTGAGTAAACAAAGCCAAAACTGAAAACCTTTTTTTCATAGCACTTTCCATAGCAAAGTTACATCTTGTCAAAGATTGACTTTCATCAACAAGATTCATCTAGCAAAATTCCCCAAAGCGGCATTTCGGGGTGTTTCTAGATCTTAGTCTCATGGCGATAGCAGCTTTTTTTAATGGAACTGATATCACAATCCCTCTGAAATTCCATGTGCGGGTGACTTATCACAATAAAAAATTATATATTTGTGGCAAGTGAAGCATAGAAAACATATTTATGTAGGTTTCTTTCTTCGGGCACAAGTTTTAAATTTCTATGTAAAAATGCATTGACATTGTCGGCGAATTTGGCTGACCAGCAAATGTGTTAACTAAGGTTTGCCTGGGTTACCTACAATAAGGTTGGTACCACTTTTATATACATTGATAAATTTTTAAGATTTTTTTCAAGTTTCTAACCGGTAAATCGTTAAGTGTGTATTTCCCATTGACATCCAAAATGGCGTAAGCCAGTCCTCAATATACATAGGTACGGCGTATATAGGACTGGCAAGCAAGTCTAACCTAAACAGTGAAACAGTACTTAAAGAAAGCAAAGAATAAGCAACCACCAAAGCATCTGCAGATTAGCACCACCCTGCTCGCGTGACTCCTCTTTAGGGGCGTTGGGCAGTAAATAATCCAGATCCAGAATTCCAGATCCAGAAGACAAAAATTTCACAGAAAAATGAATGAAAGCTAAGTTAAATTTTAAGTAAGCTTACTACTTGAAACCGGTCTGTTTTCACTTTCAATACACTGTTAAGAAATATAAGCACACTTACACTGTGTAATACTTTGTCGTAGAACTGATCTCGAATATCATCCACAAACATACTGAAAATTAAGAAATATTGAGTGTTTCTTCAATCCCAATTTAACAACAACATCGACTTGTTTTGAGTTTGGCGCGGGTATGTGCCTTAGGATCACATCTCATAAAAGACAATTCGCGATTGGTCAAATACTGAAAACTGATTTTCTTAGTGAAATATGCACCAATTAAAATACGTTTTATAGAGATCATGGTTTACTTGTGTTTATTCCTTCAAAAGTTTTTGCAACTAAAGTATAACCTGATAAAATTGAATGAAATACTTCTAAAACTAATTTTCTTTGACAATTTATAGAAACTAAGTATTTTACAATATGGTGAAAGTGATGTATGACGATTGAAAGAGGATTTTGCAATAATAAATGTTCAGAATTAATGTCATTTTAGGGAAAATTAAGGTAGTCTAGAAAAACCGGAAATTAATGAGTTAACAAAAACATTGCAAGCGAACAGCTGATTTCTTTACATAGGAAGTTTATTTCTTTGCAGAATATACCACAGTTGAAGATCACGAACTGCGGCACTAAAAAGATGGTAAAAATGCAACACATCATTGACTCATTTCTTAAATTCCTTATGGCTAATATTGTTGATTAGTTTCAGATAACATAATTATTTAGCATGCTGCATAACATGAATTGTAAAATTAAATAAATGTACGTCATGAATCATACATGCATATTAACATATGTCATGATGATGTGGATTGTCTATTTAATTAATGAGGTTTAAAAATCATGAAATGATTTCATGATTGATTTCAAAATCATGAAATACATGAATAACATGAAGGCGTTGCGCTGCCGGCCAGGAGATACGATCAACGAGGTCGAGGGTTGGTCGGAGCCCTGGGTGAAAATTCTCTTCCCTCCCAAAAAGTTCCTATTCTATATGTGGTCGGGAATCCATCAATTAAGTTCAGTTATTTAATTTCAGAATTTAATTGAAGAATTTCTTCTCGCCCCCATTAGGCCTGGCATTTTCGGGTAATTTTGTACCCGGGTACCCGCCGCAATTTTCAGGGCGGGTAACCGGGTACCAAATACAAAAAAAAAAAAATTTTTTTTTTTTTTTTTTTTAGTTTTATTTTTTCGGTTTTGTAGTGTCTCTGGACCTAGACCTAAATGCCAGGATCATTCATGGTTGACCTAAAAAAAAAAAAAAAAAAAAAAAATTTCAAGATATTTTGTTATTTTTATATGAAAATTGATAATTTGTATTCATGTCATAGTCTATTAATGATTTCAAAATGTATTGAATTTGAATGCATTTTGAAATCATTAATAGACTATGACATGAATACAAATTATCAATTTTCATATTAAAAAATAACAAAATATCTTGAATTTTTTTTTTTTTTTTTTTTTTTTTTTTTTTTAGGTCAACCATGAATGATCCTAGCATTTAGGTCTAGGTCCAGGGACACTACAAAACTGAAAAAATAAAAAACTTTTTTTTTTTTTTTTTTTTTTGAATTTCGGGTACCCGGGGAGGGTATTTCCTACCCGGGTAATGTAATCTCGGGCGGGTACCCGTTTACCCGACCGAAAATGCCAGCCTTAGCCCCCATACACTTAGCATGTGCGTGCAGATATAGGTAGTGTATGTGCTTCGTCAGTGATTCGGAAGTCGCGTAAAGCCGTTGGTCCCATGTACAGGAAGAGTCAAACCCTGTGCACGTTAAGTGTCAGAGCTATTCGAAAAGAGAAGGGGGACCATCCCCGGTTCTGATATCTGCAATCAATCCTAGGTTCCAGGTTCGTGCATAGGTAAAAAACTGCACGTTAAGCCTGTGCGACAATACCCGGTACGGTACTCAATTTGAGGTATGCACGTCTATATATATATAGGAAGAAGAAGAAGATCATCTATTTCGAGAACTCGAGTTTCAAATTTGCACACGATAGTTACGTGCAAAAGCATTTGATGCAAGATTAGTCGGACCACCTTCAGTAAGACCGCCTGAAACGATACCAGCGAATGAAGTGTTTCTAGATGATTTCAAGAACACCACCGCGCATGCGTAAGACCTTTTTAGCCTAGTATAAGCCTACGTCTTGTATCCTACTATCAGATTGTTGAAACAATAGGCCTTAATATTCCTAATTATGCCTCAGGAAGGTTTAACCACATGCTCATGAATATGAATGATGAATGAGCATACATGTAATATGAATGATATAACTCTCTCCTTCTCTCTCCTTCTAGTTCCCTCGCTATGCTCGGTGCTCGCTTCGCTCACTATTCGAGAGGCATCACGGTTTGTGGAACGGGGCTAGTTCTACACAGTACACACCAAGATTACTATTATACCTCCTTGTGTTGAGTTTCACCATAATATATCCATATTACAGAGATGGGGCTTTTGGCTCTGAGACGAATATTCGTCTCAGTTTTGGCCTGCATCCACACATGCCTTTTCAGGTTTTTCAGGTTTTTTGAGTGAAACTGACTGGCATCTCTGATATTAACTACCGGTATCTCACATATGTCTTTATGGCGATCTTTTCTTTTCTTTTAGACCACCCGAGCTAAATAAGCCTGTGGTACTACATCCCCTGATGGCCTGATAAATTATGTGACTTATTTTCAATTTTTTTCAAAAAATAACTACACACTGTATATTATAGTAAAGCCTCCATTCCTCCGCGATACGGAAAACGGGAAAAAATCACGGAAATTGGAATTTGAGCACGGAAAATCAAAAATGAAAAATTCTGAAAAAGTAAGCTTAAAATTCACAGAAAAGTAAGAATTTTCTTTAAAAAATATTTAAAACTATCCAAAAATTTGTCAAACATGAAATAGCTGAACTAAAAAATACAATTTCCAAGCATAACAACTCACTTTAAATCACCCAATACAACCCCTTGTCTCAGTACATGTGCGCTGTTGATGTTGCATCACTAAGGGTGTGAGTGAGTCCCGGGAATTCGAGTCCCGCCCGATAATCCTATTACCCGGCAGGAAATTCCCTGCCAGGTACCAAATTTAAAAAAAAAAAAAAAAAGTTTTGTTTTTTTAAATTTTTTTTCAAAGTTATTTTTGGTTTTGTAGTGTCTCTGGACCTAGACCTAAATGCTAGGATCATGGTTGACCTAAAAAAAAAATTTAAAAAAATTGAATTTTGCACATTATTTTGTGTTTTTAATCTGAAAATTGATACATAGTTTTCATGTCATACTCTATTAATGATATCAAAATGCATTGAATTTGAATGCATTTTGATATCATTAATAGAGTATGACATGAAAACTATGTATCAATTTTCAGATTAAAAACACAAAACAATGTGCAAAATTCATTTTTTTTTTTTTTAGGTCAACCATGATCCTAGCATTTAGGTCTAGGTCCAGAGACACTACAAAACCGAAAAAAACTTTGAAAAAAAAATTTTAATTTTTTTTTTTTTTTTTTTTTAAATTTTTTTGGCAATTTCGGTGCCCGGTTACCGCCAAAAATGCGCTGGTACCGGGCACAAAATTACCGAAAATAACACCCCTATGCATCACATGGTTGAAAAATAACTGGGCCAGGTCGATCATGACAGCTCATGACCGCAAACACTACACTGTGTACTACACTGTACATGTACATTGTACATGTGCTGTACTGGTTTACTGTGCGAGCGTACCGTCCTTTACGTATGACCTCGTGGCGCATATAATTAGCAGTGAACTGGCTGAAACTGGATCACGGAGTGTGCGCTTTCAGTAGTGATTGACTGAATGCATGCCATGTGCGATTTGTTATACTTCAATGGCGATGTTGAAGGTTGGCTTCAGTAAGGTAGGACAAATAACTAACAAGTTCATGTTGTCATTTTGCTTTGTAAGGTGTTTTTATAGGGATTTATGAGTAAAACGGAAAAACACAGAAAATGGCAAAATTGCAAAACAGAATTTTGATTTTGTAAAACGGAGAAATGGAGGCTTTATATTATAGGGGCAAGGAATCCAATTACTTCACTGAAATTTCAGTGATTCAGGACAAGTGGTTCATTGCATATGTTAAGAAATGGGGTACATTCTACCGGTACCTCTTTTCTTATCATAAATAACATACCGCTTGTCTTGAGTCACTGAAATTCCAGTGTAGTAACTGGATTCCTTGCCCCTATAATATACATAACATTTGTTACATATTATTTTTTTGAGAAAAATGCAAAAATAGTCACAAATTTATCAAGGGGTGTAGTACCACCTTAACATTACTAATTTATCAAATTAAACTTTTTCGCATCATGGTTAAAGTTTTAAGGTAAAAGAATGTTTAAGCGGGTTAAACATTCTTTTAGCTTTGTAAACATGCCTTTCATTCCATCAAACAATCTTTATTTAATCCCTATAGCGAAGGAGGGTGGTCTAAAGGTAAAGATCGCCTTCTTTATTACAATCATGACAATATTTATTATGTCAAACTTGCATACATGTACAATATAGGCCCTTCAGCATGTTCAACCTGCACCTTCCGAGATACTGTTGAGCTTGTTTTACTATACGAACCATGCAGTTGTAGACTGCGGAACTCAGTCTTCAATGATACTCGGGCATTTATCGATTGGTCATTATAATCTTGAGTGACTATCATTAAGAAGTTCTTATGATACATCCTCTTGGGGAACAGTTTCATACAATAGCTTGGGATTATTGAGGCAGAGGTTATCTTTTGAATCCTTTTATGACCACCGAAGCATATTCAAGGACACTCGCGCAAATTGAAAGACTTGTCGCTTGCGAAAAAATAATGTCAAAGGTCATAAAACACTAATTTGGTGTAATCTGCTCCCCATAATATTGGTCTTATTTAATATGGACAATGGCTGATGCAATTGCAATGCAATGACAAGAAAGTTGAGCCAGTGATAATTTCACATTGTTTTAATAATTACAAATGTAAGGTCCGGCCCTATGTCATATAATTGTATAATACTGTTCTGTGTTGTGTTTTACCCAAAAAGATTACAATTTAAAAGAATGTGGTGGACTAAGGCCATGTTTGCTCACTGTCGCTAACGCCGAATGCGTTCTGCATTAGTGCTAGATCATTGAATACCAGTAGTAGTACACATACTGCTCATGTGCAACATCAACTAGATCAAGCATGTACATAGTTGTAGTAACTACAAATTATCTCAAACGTTAAATTGAGGACATGTTCTTCCAGAAGTTGCATAATGTGCAATATGCAACCATGAATGTAATCATGTAATTTTTCCACTTATTACATTTTTCCAGTTTGGTTTTGGAGCATTCGGTGGGCAGTTTCCCAACCAGTTCAAAACTCAGTACAGATGTTATTCTGTGTCTATGTTGGCTGGCACTGACAGGCAAGATGTTGATAGAGGAGGAAAAGTAAGTTGACATTCAAAGAAGGACAAGATTCTCCCTTTAACCAGTTCATATATTTTGGTTTACAACCCTACTGTTCCACTGATAATCAGGAGACAATTTCAAGGTTTGAAGTCAGCCATAAAGTTGTCTGAAAGACATTCAAATAATGATTAAATAGATAATGATTTTTGATTAAAAGTTTTTTTCATAAAGCATTAAAAAAAATCCTGAACATTCTCAGTCCTGACTTTCTCAGCTGACTACAAGAAACAAAACTGTATTATTATTTTAGTTGGTGTACATGTATATCTTAAAATGTGTTCAAAAGTTGATGTATATCTCTTATGTGCAGCCAAGGAGGGGTGTCAGCTGCACCCAGCCACCCACCCTCTGGTCTCTGGAATTGTTTAGTTTTTAGGCCTTTGTTTAACATTTTTGACAATTGTATCAATATTTTTTTTTTTTAAAGTCACTGTGCCACCCACTTTGACACCATTCGGAAAGAATCTGCTAAAATGTGTATCTGGTTTATTTTTCTTTACAGTTATCATGCCACCTTCAGCCTTAGATCAACTCAGTAAGTATAATATTGTGCAAAGACATGAATTGTATTTAGGCATGCATTTAAAAAATTGGGTTCAAATTATCAAAAATTCATTATGATAAGAGCTTTCTAAAATGCATAAAACACTTCATATTGTAATTTGTGAAATTCTGTTGCAAAGGACTATTTGTTTTAAAAGTACATCTGTGCTTCTGGAAAGAGCTTTTTTCAAACAGGACCAAGAAATTCTGGTAAAGTTTAATTGGCCTATGTGAAAATAATTATGTCCACCTGGTGTGCTTTTTCTAACATGCCAAATAACTTTTCTTTCAGCTCGCCTTAACATTGTCTATCCTATGCTGTTTAAACTAACAAACAAGAAGACAGACAGAATGAGCCATTGTGGTGTATTAGAATTTGTAGCAGATGAAGGCAAAGTATATCTGCCATACTGGGTAAGTTTGGGGTTTGGTCTTCACAGGATATGTAATCAGTTGAGTGTTTAACAATCATGTGGAAATTATTCTGTAATATGAAGCTTTTATCTATACCATATGTCTGTTTTAATACTTGACAGTTTATTTCTGTGCAATATTTTCTAATTGTGACCGTCCCACGGCGAATGAGCCGTAAATTCCTCCCCGGTCAATTTTGTTTTATTTCGTGTTTAAAAATAAACATCATAAACTTAAAAATGGTATATCATTTGACTTCAAACGATATCCAGAAGCGGAGTTATGGTTAGTTAAACTTTGCTCCTTCAACAAAATTATAGTTTTTTTCGTTTCTATGTGTGTCTCTTTTTCCACATTGTTGGCAATAAATATCAAACAGTCATAATTGGCGGTCATTTCAAATCATCCCCAAGTCAACGAGGTTTAAGAAGGTTCTCTCATTGTTAATTGTTGGTTATGCATACCTATACAAAATACAATGCCTGGTAACCCACCACTTGAAAAGGATTTAGCAAAAGCCAACAAAGACCAGAGCTATAAAAAGTTCTATAGCCATCTAAGGTAGAAGCTTATTATCCACTTCAATAATAGGATTATTGATTGGTGTTGTGACTAACAAAATAAGACAGATGTCGCGCCGGTTTAAGTGACCGATGAATACGACCTTCGTACACATTTTACACCATAACTCAGAATACAATTTAGGGAATTTACGGCTCGTTTGTGCTGCCGGGTCACAATTCTGCACCTTTTGTATTGATGCTTGCAACTAGCATTGTGTGACTTAGGAGTACAACCCTGGGAGAGGCCAACACAGCACATAATTTGTTGAATTGTGCAGTTTGGTACGTTGTACTGTCTCAAGCATGATGAAAATGATTAAAATATTTTATATTTTGCCACTCTAAAGCAGAAATATTAAATTTTCAGCTTCTTATAGGATAGTTAAAAGCATTTGCAATTTGGATTTTGCAGTAAACCCAATTGAAATTGAAAAACCAGTTCCAAAGATATGAGCAATCAAAGAGTTTCCAATACAACAGGAAACAAAGGGAAATATTTCCTTTGTTTGGCTATATCTCAAAATCAATATTTCCAAGTTCCGACTGATTTTGCTTGATTACATCACATATTATTTATTCTTGTATCACATTCAAAGTTGACAGATATAAGTATTATGCAATTCTGTTTTAGACAATTGTGAGGGTAGGGCTTGAGAATGAAGGTTATACATGCATCCCCCTTGATTTCTTACTTCTTAAATCAAATATTTTTTGATACCCCAAAATACCTAATTTGCAAATGTGTCATATCTTTGATAGCTACAATTTATAAGTTTACCATGCAGGCAGACACACATGTTATGTACCACTTGCGTGACACACACACATTATGTATAGTATGTATCCATTACCTAAATCCATGCATTATTTATCTTCACTCTACAGATGATGCAGAATTTACTGTTACAAGAAGGTGATTTACTACAAGTTGAAAGTACTAGTCTACAAGTAGCATCATACTCAAAGTTTCAACCACAGTCTACAGAGTTTCTAGACATCTCAAATCCTAAAGCTGTGTATCCTTTGTGATTTTGTAATAATGTACCTGGTCAATGCTTAGTTTTGAAACACCAACCGGTTAAACTTTATTGGGTGTTGAGGCATCAATACACAGTGTCTATGAGGTGCACTTGAGTGAGAGGGGTGTTGATGCATCAACACACACAATGTCTATTTATTTATTTATTTATTTTTTTATTTATTAGACTCTATACACTGGAGATTGCACAATATCATAATAACAGTTAAATATAAAATAGCAAAATACATTCTGAAAAGATAACAATAATATACATGTTTAAAATACGAATTAATACCAGTGCAGAGAATGGGACGAACAGGTGCGTATCACCTCTAAGACCATCCCACCTCAAGACCAAAAATAAGCCGCCCATGCCCAGTCCCCTCCCCCCTTTAAGTAGACCTGCACATAGTGCAGCTACATGAAGAAAACCATGTGCACGTACTGTTGGCTTGAAATTTGAATCAAATTTTGAGTTTAAAAAAAGAACCGCATTAGTTTTAAAAATAGAAAAAGATAAAGAAGACCTAGTACTAGGAGGAAGCCGATTCCACAAAGATACAATGCGGTTGAAAAAAGATGACTTGAATGCCTCAGTCCTACAAAAAGGAACCTTAAGAAGAAGAGGAGCAGTAGATGATCTAGTGGTGGGATGCCCTTGTCCAGACCCAGAGTTGCAAAATCTGACATATTTGTCAATGTCCAGGTCATACACACCTGTAATACACTTAAAAAACAATGAAAGGTCAAGCTGTTCCCTACGCATTGTAAGAGGGAGCAAGTTCAATTGGCACAAGCGCTCCCGATAGTCCAGATCAGGATAGTGCATAATGAATTTGGTAGCTCGCCTCTGGACACCTTCCAGGCACTCAACATTGTGTCTGGAGGTACCACTCCAGAGGCAGCTACCAAACTCAAGATCACTCCTGATCAGGGCTAGATACAGGGCTTTGGTGACTTTCACAGGTGCGTTAAAACCTACAGTGCGCTTAATCAGACCCAATTTTCTATTGCACTTTTTGACTACATTGTTGATATGAGTATTCCAGTCTAGTTTCGAAGATATTTCAATACCAAGATCTTTAATGGATTTAACAGAACTAAGTTTAATGTTGTTCATGAAATAGTCAAAATGAAATGGTTTTCGTTTTCTGGTGACCGAAATAACTTGACACTTGGAGGGATGAAAATTTAACTCCCAGGTGCTGCTCCAATCAACAAGTGCATTGAGATCATTCTGGAGCAATTGGCAATCATTTAAACTGTCAATATTCAAAAACATTTAGCATCATCAGCAAAAGGGCAACTTTGGTATTCTTGGCAACACTGGGCAAGTCATTGATATATAACACAAAGAGGAGGGACCCAAGATGGATCCCTGCGGGACACCGGAAACCACAGGCAGCCAGTCAGAGTAAGTACCATCCACAACAACTCGTTGACGTCTGCCTGTCAGGTAAGCTCTAAACCAACAAATAAGATCTATGGGGTGCACTTGAGTGAGAGGGGTGTTGATGCATCAACACACAATGTCTATGGGGTGCACTTAGTGAGAGGGATGTTGAGGCACCAACACACACACAGTGTCTATGGGGTGCACTTGAGTGAGAGGGGTGTTGAGGCATCAAGGGTACATGCCACAAAATAGCTTTCCATAGACTTTACGTGCAAAATAGGGGTCACGTTTTAGGCTATAAGTCGAGTTATGTCTTACTTTGAAATATATATTTGATATCATCTTAATCAGAACAAAATTCTGCATAACATATCTGAATATGACACCATATTTTAGGTCTACTTTTTGAGAAAAAGAGCGCTATATAAAAAGGCTCGATTTTCCTGTGTTTACGTCCGACTGCTAACCGCGTTTTGACCTCGTGTGTTCATGCGCTCATCATCGTAAACATCACTCAAATTTTCGCGTTTTCTGTTCAAATTAGTAGAGATCACATTCACAAGTTCTAGCAAAACACGATTTGCAACACTAAAATTGTTAATATTGTACCGATTTTGCAAAATTTTAATGCAAAGTTGGGACTATAGTCGTGATAAACTTTTACCGGAAACCGCTTCACAGGCGGATTTAGTGGTATGAACCCTCAACACACAATTTCTATGGGGTCCACTTGAGTGAGAGGGGTGCTGAGGCATCAACACACACAATGTCTCTGGGGTGCACTTGAGTGAGAGGGGTGTTGAGGCATCAACACACACAATGTCTATGGGGTCCACTTGAGTGAGAGGGGTGTTGAGACATCAACATACACAATGTCTATGGGGTCCACTTGAGTGAGAGGGGTTTTGAGACATCAACACACACAATGTCTCTGGGGTCTACTTGAGTGAGAGGGGTGCTGAGGCATCAACACACAATGTCTCTGGGGTCCACTTGAGTGAGAGGAGTGTTGAGGCATCAACACACACAATGTCTATGGGGTCCACTTGAGTGAGAGGGGTATTGAGGAATCAACACACAATGTCTATGAGGTCCACTTGAGTGAGAGGGGTGCTGAGGCATCAACACACACAATGTCTATGAGGTCCACTTGAGTGAGAGGGGTGCTGAGGTATCAACACACACAATGTCTATGAGGTCCACTTGAGTGAGAGGGGTGCTGAGGCATCAACACATACAATGTCTATGAGGTCCACTTGAGTGAGAGGGGTGCTGAGGCATCAACACACACAATGTCTATGGGGTAAAACCTACATCCCTCTCTCAAGTGGAACTGATTGGCGTATCAAATAAATAGATAATAAAGATATGTGAGTTTCAACAAGTGCACATTATCCTATGTTTGCCACCCAGATTGTTATGTCACTCTCTACCCCTGTTACAGAATTTCTATGATCCTTAATTTTGTTACCTCAGATTAGAAAACATACTGCGTGGATTTGCGTGTCTAACCAAGAATGACATGATTGCAATAAAGTATAACGATAGGGTAAGTAGATCAAATCAAGTTGATTTTTGAATTTTTGATGAAAAACAAAGTGCATTCACATCAAGTACATGCATTTTTAGCATTTTGATCACCAAGAGTTTGTACTAGAATTTTGAAAATACAATTTTAATGTGGTCACTTGACTCAAAGTCGGGCATATGATATAAGGAATGATATACTAAAGTAACTAATGTTCTCTATTTGTTAGAATGCATGCAGGATTGTGTTTTTACACAGCCGTGACGTTAGTCACGGCTGTGTCTTTTTTCTTACAGGTTCTTCTTTCTTTCTTTCTTCTGTCAACCATTACATTTGCTCTAGCACTCACACGCTTACATCGATTTTGACCTAACTTGGTCACAATGATCATTGACCGTGCCCCTACATGTCACGTGAAACTTGTGGGGTCAAAGGTCACGCAGGGGTCATAGGGGTCAAAAACGTGATTTCAACTAAAAATGCATCTTCTCCCACAACTTACGTATGACAGCGATGCTACTTGCACACATGAATTGTTATTACCCAGTGTCTATGTGGTGTACACAGATTTGGGGTCAAAGGTCATTAAGGGGTCACTTCGGTATAAAAACGAAAAACCTTCAAAAATTTTATTAGCTAAGTAAAACATTGCATAGTAACGGTATGTTCACATATGATCCGCAGTCACCCAATGTATATGTGGTATTTTTTTTATTTGAGGTCAAAGCTCATTAAGGGGTCACTTCCGGTATAAAAAGAAATACCTTTAAAATGCATCTTCTTCCACAAATTATGTGGGACAGAGACGTTACTTGCACACATGCATTGTTATTACCCAGTGTCTATGGGGTGTACACAGATTTGGGGTCAAAGGTCATTAAGGGGTCACTTCCGGTATAAAACGAAATACCTTCAAAAATGTTTATTAGCTAAGTAAAACATGGGACAGTAACGGTATGTTCACACGTGATCTGCAGTCACCCAATGTATATGTGGTATTTTTTATTTGGGGTCAAATCTCATTAAGGGGTCACTTCCTGTATAAAACGAAATACCTTTAAAATGCATCTTCTTCCACAGATTCTGTAGGACAGTGACGCCACTTGCACACATGCATTGTTATTACCCAGTGTCTATGGGGTGTACACAGATTTGGGGTCAAAGGTCATTAAGGGGTCACTTCGGTATAAAACCAAAAACCTTCAAAATTTTTTATTTGCTAAGGAAAACATATAAGGCCAAAAAAAAAAAGTGTTTGTTTGCCCAGACACGACCGACCCAAAAATCAAAAACATCATACACTTTTTTTTTTTTTTTTTTTTTTACAATGATATAAAAATAAAGAAAAGGATGTTTTTTTCCTATAAATATGCCAAATGACACTTGAAAGTTAATATTCCAGGCAATCACAGCTTTCATTCTTCCCATTTAGCCCTCCCCACCAATATTTTATCATCAATCAACATCAATATAGAGAACCAATGATGTCAAGTACATGTATGGTCTGGGATTTTGTATGACAGGCTTCCAGCCCGTCACCCTTGCAAAAGACATGCATTTATACTGAATTTATGCTGAATCTTTATCAAGATTTTGTTGCCTTGAGAAGATTAAACTTTATATGACAAGGTTGAAATACATTCAAGTTTATATTAAATACACACAAGTACAAAATGTAAGGCTGAATGTCTTATACACCAATCTGACTAGGCCATTACTAAGGTGTCCCTATAATGTCAAACTGCGGTGTTCGAAGGTCGGGGGTTCCATCAATTACTTGTTAGTGTGCTATACAGAATTGTACACAACAGTGAGTTTCAATACACGATCATGAATTGATTGAACAAATTAAATCTCCTGCACTGGTACATATGTGGTTCCGTCAATAGAGGCCAAATAGAGTAAACGCTTCTTGGATTGGTGTATATATTTTCTCTTACCCCACTTGCTGCAACACATGTAGGCCTACAGATGTAAAAAAAAAAAAAAAAAAAAAGGAAATCGACCTACCGACCCACTCCTTTGTACCCCATGTCTGGGCAAACAAACACTTTTTTTTTTGGCCTAACAGTAACTGTATGTTCACACATGACTTGTGGTTACCCAATTCATATGTGGTATTTTTTTATTTGGGGTCAAATGTCATTAAGGGGTCACTTCCGGTCTAAGACGAAAAACCTTCAAAATGCCCCTTCTGCCACAAGTAACATGGCAAAGTGATACCACGTGCACACATGCGTTGACATTAGCCAATGTCTATGAGCGTTTTCATATATTTTGGGGTCAAAGGTCATTAAAGGGTCACAACACGGCTGTGTTCGTGGTCTTAGACCACAGCTAAGTCTAGTTAAACTTTATTTTTACTATAACTTTTAAGAAGATAAGTATATGCAAGTATACATTTTTGGGAAAAGATTTTTGAAAGGAATTCAAACTTCAAAGGTATCTTTGTAATTTGAAAATTTTAGAAAAGATCCAATGTTCCCGGCAAATATTCTTAGCTAGGTCATAACAAAATGACTATTATTCAGTTATTTTTGCGAAGTAATATCTTGTGAAAAACTAGCACTGTGCTATCATTTGGAATAGAAAATAAAGACTGTATATAATTTAAATGTTGTTGTTTACAGATATATGAATTACAGGTATTAGAAACCAAGCCTTCTGATGCTGTGTGCATTATAGAATGTGACATGAATGTAAGTAATATCTTTCTTGTACACTTCACACAAAAAGTATCTTTACATTTGTAAAAGAGCCCATAATACTAAAATTAATCTATAATTTGGTATATTTATGTACGTAATATCTTATCATTTTGCAGATTTTGATACCTCTTTTAACAATCTGCTGTGACCTCTATAAGCAAAGTTGCAAACATGTAGATGGGTGTAGGTCACATTTTAAAGAAGACATGAAAAAGAACTGGAAAAAATGTACCAAATATTATTATTTCATTTAAAAATTATGGTTTTTTTTTCAAGTGTATAGATACTTTTTGTGCGCAGTGTATAAAAACCATGCCAATTCTGATAAGCATGTGCTGTAAGCATCTCAGAAAATCAGGCAAAATCTTCAGCAAACTTTTTTTTTGTTGTGTTAGTGTAAAAATGTCTTATGTGTGTTCAGTACTACATGTAGCCACCATTGAGCTAGTCCAGTTGAAATCCATGGAAAATTTGACCTTACGGGTTTACCGTCGTAACTAAACCTATCGATCAAATTTTTTAAAATTGACATATTTTGTACATTAATATGTGTAGATAATAAATCAGTAAAAAAAAACAGGGGGTGCCGGACCTCACTTTTGAGCTACAGCCGTTTTAAAAGAGGTGTACATTGCCAAAAATCTCTGTACACTTCAATGGCAAAATCAGCAATTTTCTTAAAATAGACAACCTTTTGCGTTGTAGAAAAAAAAATTTAAAATTTTATATATGTTATGAAAAAGAAAAATCTCTGTAAATCGCGCAAAAAAAAATTGGGGGTACCGGACCTTGTTTTCGCGTAAATTGACCAAAATAGGTCAAAAATGCATTTTTTCTGCGACACCATGCGTAGTTAATTGCGTACATGGATATTTTGGTGCGTACTAACGCTGGTATACACGCTAGCGATCTGATGCCGGATAAGCGTTGGTTTACGCATATGAAAAAAAAAAGGAATTGTCTGTTTACGCAGGAAAGTTTTCACTGTAAAAAAGTTACCTAAGAAGTTACCATAATAGGAACAATTATTCTAATGATGTCGATTATTAAGACTTCATGCCTTAATATTCTTACTAATTTGGTGTATTTTGGTCATAAACGGGTGTAAGAAAGACTCTCATTCTGCAATCTGCAAAGATATTGGACCAAAGAGTTATCAAATTACTCAAAGTGAGGAATTTTCAGCTTTCACCATGTTCACCTGACTCGATCGACCAAAAAGAGGATTTATTAAACATGTTAAAGCGAAGCGTTTGACACCATGGCCGAAAGTGTTTGACTATAATAGGCCTACAATTATTATAGGCATAGGCCTACTTAGCATGCTTAGGTCCGTTATCAGTGGAAGCACGATGGCAAAATTTGGTTTGTAGGCCTACATGTTATATTTAAGCGGCCACCTTTCTTGCGCTCAGCAAACATTGTTTTCTTTATTTTGTGGCCCTGGTTATCGCCGGTCGCAAAAATAGCATTGACACGCACAACACGCATCGTTCTCTGCGATGTCTGCAACGCAACACCGAGCACGACGCGGAGTATGCACGCGTTGAAAAGAGGCGCAATAGTCGAGTCGAATCGGGTGACGACGGAAAACCCTTAAGGGGGTACTACACCCCTGGCCAATTTTGTGCCTATTTTTGCATTTTTCTCAAAAATTATAGCACATTGGTGACAAGTAAGATATGCATATTATAAGGGCAAGGACTACAACTACTGTACTGAAAATTCAGCAACTCGAAGCAAGTAGTTATTGATTTATTGATCAAATATTGGTTTTCCCTCATTTTTGACTGTAACTCCACAACTGTTGCCTGTGGTGAAATAAACATTCCAGTGTAGTAGTTGTAGTCCTTGTCCCTATAATATACATATCTTACTTGTCCCCTATGCACTATAATTTTTGAGAAAAATGCAAAAATAGGCAAAAAAATAGGTCAGGGGTGTAGTACCCCCTTAATATTTCATACAGGGAGTGTAGATTTCAAATGGAGTTGCTCATTCAGATAACCACATTTGAAATTCACACTCCCTGTGTGTAAGATTAAGATCATGCACTCAATAGGGGTGTATGGATTTCTACTGGAATATCCCAATGTCAAAATAACAATTTGGAATGGGTTATTGCACCCGGAGTTCAATACAGAATATTAATGACTTACAATGCGCTGCACAAAGAATGCATTTTACATAAAGCAGATAGTCAACTCTTATATTGGATATTCTTGCACTCACATGAAGATTTGAGTGCCTGGTCTAAAATTCTGGCCTTTCATAAATGGGAACTGAAATTTCAAAGTATAAACTTTGTCTTAGCAGTAATATCAGTAATGACAGACTAAGGGGAGGGGAAAGGTTCATGAAAGTGAAAGTTTGAAGGACTCTTTTAGACAACTTGTCAGTCAAACAGGATGGTGTTGAGGTACATTGTAAGCCCTTAAATGATTTTCAATGGCATTGGGTTTGAGAGGGACCTGTCTGATTTCAAGATCACTGCTATTACAAAATATAGGACAACATTTTCAGAACAAAGTATCCAGTTGCATCCTTTCCAGGTCAAAGTGAAGGGATCCTTTTCGGGGCAAATAATTTTTGTTTATTTCTAATAAAACCAAATTAAGTAATTGGTCCTAAAATTGATACTGTTGGAAAAGTGACTCTGTGTGTTTAACTGTGTCACATATTTTGTTAAACTGCAAACTATGAATGTGTTGTCATTGCAGGTTGAGTTTGCACCTCCAGTAGGGTATGTGGAACCAGGAAGGCCTAGGCCACAAGAGCAAGAACCAGAGGTAGGCTTATTCACTAACTAAACACTATAATATTTTGCAGTAAACCTTTGATGAGAGCGTATTTTAAGCGTACATCACATATTTACTACGTTGAAACACACTTGTCTCTGATTGGCTGCTGAGGCGATCTGCTGTTGCTGAGTGGAAATTTATGAATGAACTTTGTGCCATATGCGTTGTTAGCTCTGACTTTGCAACATCACGGTAGTACATGCTCGTCAAAGGTTTACTGTAAATATTATATAACAGAACGCCCTTGACTAGTACAAATTAATATGTCTTTTTCAAACATCAGCAAGCTGTATTCAAGACTTTCAACCAGATTTGTAATATGACTTTTCTTGGGGAAGATTAAACTTTACATAGGTTTAGTGAAAGTAGTTCTAATCCCAGATTTGTAGTGTAGCTCATATGCAAACAGGTACTTGTACCCTAGGTTATGAATCATCTGACCAAATCTCCATGTAGGATTATACTGGCTCCTTACCAATACCTGTACTTTGGCATATGGAGTAATGTCTAAAACTGTGGTTGTGCTTGTGGACTAAAACTCGCTTACCACCTATACAATACAAGGACCATTGTAATCCATAAATTAATCATACTAAAGTAATAACAATGAATGCATTACTCACCAGAAAGCTGTCATCTTCTTTCCACAGAGCATGCAAGTAGATGATGCTGAGTATATAGACACAAATCAATTCATGGTAAGTTTGTGTTGGCATTATCAATATGCCCCAGATGGAAAAAAAGATGATTTAGTGCATGTAAATCAGTCAAGTTAGCTCAATCTGTATTGATGTTAGACTCCGGTGCATTGCAGTGTAGCGAGCGTTCACACATAAGCGCTGACAAGTTGACCGCTCCATTTATGCTCAGATGAGCGATGTTGGCAGGTCCGAATGCTGTACCAGCATCAGCCGAATTCAAGTACGCTTAGAGGGCACAGGCATGGAACATTCTAATCAATGTCTTTATTATTCTATGTGTACACTGTGTACATAATGATAATGATCTTTATGTGGTTTTACTCTCCTTTTCAGTATTTCCAGGGTGCAGGTTACAGGCTAGATGGTAAACAGAAGAAGAATGTAGATGCTAAACCTGTTCCTCTCAGTTCAGACTTGCCAAAAAGGTAATGTACATACAATGTGGACAAAGTAATGTTAATCCATTTGGTTCTTTAGAACTTACCGTTTATATGTGGTCATTATTAGGTAGTCCAAGGGAAAATACCTTATTGCATCACAAGTTGTGTGTCTGTCAGTCAGTTGTCAGTCAAGCAGGGTTTTGGTTAAGATTTGTCCTCATGAACAGTCAAATCATATTGCAAGCAAACTGGGGTCATAGCTGCGCTTTGTGGAACCTTCATGTATTGGTGGTGTTGTAAACTGTAAAATACCATAATGTAAGACTTTTTTGTTAAAATTTGTCTCATATGAACAAAGCTCTATGCTTCCTCAGTATATATCTCCAAGTAATTTCAACAACAAGGACTTCATCTTGTTTAAATTGCATCACATTTGTTTCGATTTAAAAACAACTATTAATATTATGATGTGTATTTTTGTTACAGAGGTATTCCAAACTATGAGCACAAGAAGGGCACAATCACATTCATTAGGAGTATCAAACCAGTGGTAGCAAATGGCAATACTATGGTAAGAACACATTGGTTTACTCTTAGTGTGGTAGTAGGGTACAATCACATTCATTAGGAGTATCAAACCAGTGGTAGCAAATGGCAATACTATGGTAAGAACACATTGGTGTACTCTTAGTGTGGTAGTAGGGGCATAACCAACAGGTTGTGGAGAGGTCAAATATTTTTGGGTGACAGTACGAGGGAGAAAGTTTTAGTTTGGACTGGGTCAAATTTTTCGATAACAAAATGACGTATAAAATGCGAAAGTAGTTAAATATTATTATTGGGTATCTCAAAATGATCTAATCCCTAATCACCAAATGGCAGGAATAGTGAGGTTGAAAAGTACACATTTTATGCATTATCTGATCTGTCAGGTATGGGTGGGTGTTATGTGTTGGAGAGGGAGAGGTGGGAGTATGTGTGCATGTGAAGAATCTAACACTTGAAACATGTTTCCGTGGTTGTCAATGTCCTGATAATAATATGTGACCCAAATCAAAACCAGCCAGTTGTCGGCAGGCTTCATTTGTAGGTAACAATGAAAGAAGATGAGAAAAAATACAGAAAATAAAAAGAAATTTGAGCTTGTTTCGCCTCATAAAACATTTCTTCTGTTTCTGAATTCAACAAGTAAGATGTCATTTTACAGCTAAAAAATAGCATTTTATCCTGGTGTTTAAATCTCAGTTTTCATTTCTGAAGACAACTGGTAGGTTTTGATGTGATGGTTCACATTATGTGATGTTACAAGTCTATTTGGGACTGCTTGTATAAATGTCTTTCTTTAAATTGTTTAGAATGTTTCAGTCTATGAGTATTGAATGAATGAATGTTTATTTATACACTTGACCTCTTTCTTTATACTTTTTTCTCTCCATTTTAGGATCCTGCTGACAAGTTTGAAGCTTTCTCTGGTTCTGGACAAACATTACGGCAAAAAAAGAAGTGACAATTGTATAGTTCCTATCCTATTTAATTGTACATACTGTTAGGAAATACTTAAAGGCATATTGCCTTTAGGCTTACTGTGCAAAAGTTTCTTAATATATAATACAATTTTATACATTATAGCATTTTGCTCTGAAACAAGTATTTCATTCAAGAGGTTAAATATTTTCAAAGCTGAAGTATTGGGCTATTCCAGTTGAAATCCATACACCCCATATGGAAGACATGACCTTAATCTTCCACACATAGTGTAAATTTCAAATATGGTTATCTGAATGGGTGACTCCGTTTGAAATCTTCACCCATGCGTGGGAGATCAGTGTCATGTCTTCCATAGGAGGTGTTTGGATTTCAACTAGAATAGCCCATGTTGCTTTATTCTATGTTTGATCAAGGTCAAAGAGGATAGACTAAGAGAGTTAAGACTCTGCCCATATTTGAGAGTCGGTCATTGGAAGGTAAATAGTGCACTGGATTAACCATGTGTCCGGCTAATTGATTTTGATTCCAATAGTGTGCCCTACGCACTTAATGTGCAAACCCTTGTAATTGTCATACTTTTCATGCTATTCAATTTTGGGGCTTTGCCTGAAAATCACATGACTGATAATCCAATATGGCAAATTCCCCATAGCATTACACACAAGGCTGTATGGAGTTAGTACTCTGCTTGTCTAACCTCTTTGGTTGAGATACATATGTGTCATATTTCCTCTCCAGTTTACTTCAGCATTTGTGTATTTGTTTGATAGTCTTATTTGTTTGTCAGTAAATTTCAATTATTTTTTCCCATTACATCTCTCAACTTGTAGCTAATGTTGTCAAAAAGTACATTGGATTGCATGATACCAGGGGAGGAGGCACTGGGCTTTTAGGTGTACACACATGACCAAAAAAAGAATGAAAAGGAGTGGTTTTTGTGTGTGGAAGCACATGAAACACACATTTAATGGTCTTCAGAAGTTTATTGCAAGAAAAATGGGTGTTTTCTACTCTAGCTATTTGAACAGGTAAACCTGTTTGTAAATCATATTTTGGTTCTTAGTTGTTTAGGGGTCGCATTTGGTGCAAAAAAATCTTTGTTTATGTGTTATTTTTGGCAAAAAGAGTCTTTTTTTTTCTAAAATTGATTTTGATTTTTAAAGTTTGATTCTTTCTGTAAAAATCAAGAATTTCATGCAAAGCTTTTCCAAATACGCAAATACATTTCTGGCACAGAGACCATATCCAGGTTATGACTTAAATAATGGACCAAATCCTAGTATAAGTACGACTTGTATATTTGTGTATAAAATGTCTGTGCACATGTAAGATACTGTAATGTGTTTTATGGATTGTTATAGATGAGGAACAAACCAAATGAAATCCTATGAACTTAAACTAGTTTTGTTACAAAGAGAAGGGGTTAAAAATGTTGATTACCTTTCTCATATCAATTATTATTGGAAGTTATTTTGACCAATTTCCTGTTTCATTACAGACAGGGAGGGAGGGGTTGGCTATAAAACAAAAGTAGTTATGTTTTAGGACTTGGTCAATCTTTTGGTTTGTTTCTTAATGGGAGAGAAAAAGTGAAAAGATTTGTAATCGTTTATGTTGTTGCTAATCTAGCAGAACTTCTATTCGTCAAGGAAGACAAGAGAAGATGAGAGAAGACACAAAACATGAGGTGGTTGGTACTCTGGGACCATTGGGGACAGAGGTTTAAGGGAAAGTAGCTTGTTCATGTAGGCTAGTAGTAATGGCCTCCCCAGTAGACTTGCATACAGAACCCAGAGAATTTCAGTCAAAGTAGGGGATATTTGACCTCTGGGCTAGTATAAACTGGACTTTATGACACACAAAGGTCAAAAGTTACCCAATTTCAATATGGACAACTTTGGATGACCACTGTACTGTGATGTAAAACTACTAATTTCTTGGGTACTTTGCACAAATTTCCTAAACCATGGGCTGTCTTTTGATTTATGTCAATATATTCTATTGACACTGAATTATCACACGCCCCTGCAGAAGTAGTTTATTACATGTAAGTTTATATAATATGCATATAACCAGGACTTTGTCTGAATAGGGAAGGGGGAAAGGCAAATTTCAAGGGGAAGCTTTGACAAAAATGGTCAAAAAATGGGCTAAAACATACAGTAAATATCAGAGTGACTATAGCACTGTTACTGAAGGTCAATGCAACAAACATCCAAGTCAAAATTCTGGCTCCATGTGTCAAAACCAGAAATTCTCTTCTGATTTCACATAAATACTGCGGTCAAACCTGAGTTATTTGTTGCAAGAAAATAAACAAAATAAAAATTACTGTTTTCTGTGACCTGAGATTTTGAGTATGTTGTCAATGTGCAAAAATGTTAAATGGGCTCTCTGAGATTTCATGAAACTTATAAAAAAAACTACCTTAATGTGTCAGCCATGATATAAACCTCCTTTCATTAGATCCAGCTCAAATCATTTATTTATTATTGGCTTGACCCTTAGTTTTTAGAAATGATGTACTTTATAGATTTATTTTTGCCCCGGCCCACGCCTGTTGCGGTCATGTTTTGAAAAGGACAGGATTTTGTCTTGTTATATGTAAGCTTGATAGCAGATGCTAATAAAATGACAAAAACAACAACTGTTATGACTATCTGGTATCTGTGGAAAGGTTATTGGAAATGATGTGTATGTCGTGGTCGACTTGCTCCCAGTTCCTGAAAAATAGCACTTTTTTTTCAATTAAAAAATAAATCCTGTTTTGCCAAATGCAACATAGCTAAATCTTAATCCTTTAGTTTTTGTCAAGAAAAGTCAAATTGTAATTTGCAATTTGAGGGGAAATGTTCAAAATATGTGCAGTTTTGCATGGTTTCTTACAATTTGAGTCACAATATTTAAAGACCTGCCACAAGTCGTAAGCCTTCAAAATTTGGAGTATAGGCTGTAAGTTTGCTCATATTTTGTGTTAATTAGAAAATGTGTTTTACAAAAATCAAAATGCATAAAGCTGAAATTTGGCTTAGCACAGACAAAAAACACCACAAAAATGCATGTTTGTTGTGGCCCTTTAGATTTCCAAAAATTATGACTTATCACCGGTTAGAACAAATTGTAGGATTTTGCTGGGTTTCATATGGCAAAACAATTTATTTTTTCTATCCCAAATAATTAGTACTGTATTTTCTGGAATCCGTAGTAAGGTTTCTTTTGTTGTAACAGGTCGCATCAAATTAAGGATGAGCACATTTATTCAAATTCTTTCAGGAAGCCATGTGAATATTTTACTTTTACCATTTTCTTTATTTTGGGGACTTCTTCAGAAAGGTAAACCAACTTATCATCTTCATTGAGATATGAATTGAATATGATATTATCACTTGATTCTAACAAGCTCATGATTTGAGATCTCATCTGAAAAAAAAAATTTAAAGTCCCATTCAGTGATTCCAGTGAGTGTAAAAAATTAAAACTGATTACAAATTGCTTAAAAGTGAAGGATAAGTCATTCAAATTGTCATTTGGTATTTTTAAAATGAAAAATTTGACAAAAAAACAAAGAAAAAAACCCAGCAGTATTGGCGAAGTTGAAGCCCCATTCAAATACATGCAGCTAATTTATATACTGTCAGAATATACAGCTTTCCACTGAACCACTAACAGGCATGGGTGTCAATCCTGGGGCCGGGGGGATGTGCCCCACACCTTTTGACAAAATGACCCATTGTTCTTTTCAGCTACTTTTTAACAAATTAGGCAGATTGTTCCCCCACATTTCAAGCCCCATTGGCGCTAATGCTAGGAAACTATGTTAGCACATCTATGACAATGACAAAGTATCAAAATCTGAATTTTGATGATTTTTACAATCTTCCGGATGAGCATATCACTGAATGGGCCTTAAATAATTAGCTTGGAACACAAAGTAATGGTTTTCTTTATTACACATTATAATGTCAATAATTATAATTATGTGAACATTTCTTTTACGGTGGTTCAATAAACTTGCAACATGTCAGGTGATACTTTGTCAAATGTTATTTTATGTAATTAAAGAAATCAATTTAGTGTAGCAGGGTATTTTGAGGGAGTCAAATTGGATTGAGAAAAATATGCAAGAGTGACAAAAAATGAAACAAAATCGGGAATGAAAATTCATTCCGATCATGAGCCAAAATAGTCGGTGTAAAATACCAAATCTTTTAGTTTCACAATAAAGCCCATTTTTGGAAGCTCAAAGTATCTCATGTAGTATATTGACAAACAAATCTGTCTACTATATTATGTCCCACAGATATTATAAATACATGTATTGGGCCAAAATGATGCAACTGGGAAATTTTTGTTTTTGCTCCCGAAATTTGAATCTTGAAATCAAACCACTTAGATAGAATTCACTCCCACACAACCGTAACCACAGAAACTTTTGTTTCTTGTGTACCTTTCATTAGGGGCTATGCGATAATAAAAATTCCAAATGGTGTGCTAAAAAATGCCTGCCCCCTCTCAGTCTGCCCACATGCCAAACATTGGCGATACCAATTTGCAAACCTGAAATATTTAAAGGTTTCCGTTAAGCCTTCTTTATTGAAAAGTCAAAAGGACCCCAATGTGTGCCAAAATGGCTCCCCAGTCCCCACCCCCCTTAGTTTGCCCGAAATTGCTTCTCCAAGCAAAAATTTTTGCATCCACAATTTTACCTACTCTCACAGGGCTCATAATTATTGCACAGCCCTAAATCTCCAAAGAAGTTGAAAATCTTCTGGGGGCTGTAATTTTCTTTGGACGGGGTCATGAATACAATAATGTGCGCTCCCATGCACCTCATTAAAGTTTTCGACAAGGAATAAATTTGTTCTGAGTCAGACTGGGTGGAATTGGGTTATAAAATTTTTAATTTGTAGGGGGTCATAAAAAGTTGAATCAGGTCAGCAACATTATAGTTTACCAACCCCCACCTTCCAAAGAAAATGGGAGCCACCCTTATCCTTTGAACTTTTAGGGACCGTTCACAAACGCTTGTAAGGGGGGGGCTGATGCAAAAAAGGGGGCCCTGAACATTTTTGACCCTCCTATATATATAAAGGGGGGCCCTGAAAAAAAAAAAAGGAAAAATTGAGTTTATATGCTTTTCTATGGGGTTGACCCATAATTTTCATGTCAAAAAGGGGGCCCTGAAATTTTTGAGGTCTGTAAAGGGGAGGCCCGAAATATTTTCACGATAAAATTTTTTTGCATCAGCATCAGGCCCCCCCTTACAAATATTACATGAGGCAAATTCCAGTGAATTAATTTTGCATAGCATTGTACATTGACCCATTGGAAAAAAAAGAAGGACAATTAAGAAATAAAATATTTGTATTGATTTTGAAGGTGAAATAGGAAGTTACCAATAAAAAAACAAGGGGAAGAAAAAAATAAGCAACCCTTTTCGTGCCAGAGCACTCCACTCTGCCGTGACCAGGATTCGAACCTGGGTTATTACGGCCACAACGTAATGTCCTAACCTCTAGACGATCACGGCACGCTACCTGGGCTGCGTGTCTCTGCTGGTAGTAAAAATTATATATATACTATGTACGTATAATAATTTATTTTAATTACATAAAATATTGGAAAAAAGCAATATTTCTTTTTTATTATCATTGAATAAAATATTTCTTATATTAAATTAGTCTCATACTTAGATTTTGTATATTTTAATTTACTTAAAACGTAAATTTACAATAAATAAAAGTCAATTGAAATGGAATCGCCTTGACATATTGACTTGACGTTATATAAGTGGAGATCGCATAAAGGGGTGGCACATAATAATTTGACAATTGAATTGTAAAAATATAGAAATATTTGAACCATAATGGAAACTTAATTGTTATAAGAACAACTATTGATTTTTTCTTAATATAGAATACTTCAGATATAAACGGAAATAAATCAAGTAATCATTAGATTTAATGTAATGAAATATCATAAGTAGCAGCCACCCCTACTCAAAATGGACAAACCCAAATGTCCAAAATGGCGACGTAAACAGTGAGTGATGGCATGCTCCATGTACAGCTGGTGATGAATTCTGATAGTTGGTGGCGGGTTATTCAACTTATTTTCGACATTTCAGCCATTGTGCCACTTCCTAGGAGCTAGCTGTGTGAAACCTGAGTTGTAGTAGGAGGAGGGGAAACGGGAGATGGCCGAAAAATGGGAGGTAAGTGAACGCCCCCTTCGGTCACCAATTTCGGTAGTCCGAATAATCAGACCCAGAACAAAATATTAATTTCTGACATGATCCTGTTCTGGGTCTGAACTGTTTCCATATGAAATCTTGATGGCAAATTGGACAATAGAAGCACATGGTTCTACGTGACAGCTTTTTAATCCCTATTCATGTTACATGAATCACGCTATTGTGGACCATCCTTCTGATACTTGAGTGTTTGGACAAGCGGAACAGTTTTTTGTCTACCTCTCTGTTTGTAAACAAACCAGGAGGTCGAAATCGTCCTCCTCGCCGAATACGAAAGTCAGCGTAATAGTACGGCACTGCAATTTCGGTTCCATTCATTCATGCATTCAACTAGTTTCAGCCATTCACTGATTCAACACACGTCCAGTCGTCCACATCAGCCACTCTGTCCCAATAATCCCAAGCTATTGTCTGAAACTGCTCCTCAGAGGATGTACCATAAGAACCCAATCTTCAAATGATAGTCATATAAGTTATAACGTGTTCGATTTACCTGGATTAGCATGCCATAGCCTATAGGCTAGCAAAATGCTACTCACAATATTATTGTGGAATATTGTCACGGAGGTATATTTGTTATAGACCTGACGGGGAAGTCCTCTTTTGGTCTATACGCTAGTGCGCTCACCTCTTAAACCCAGGGTCGTGGGTTCGAGGACCGGAAGTGGCTCGAGAGGCGCAGGATACTTCCGTGAAGGTTTCGTGACATAAATGGTGGCAGCGGTGGTCCCTGGTGTTTCTTAACACCAGGGGTATCACCTATCGTAGAGGGTTAGGCGTTCACAAAAAAAATGGCTGGCCGAGTATGCCTTGTATCAAGGACGACCAGTCTGGCCGAGTATGCCTTGTATCAAGGACGACCAGTTTAAACAGAGGAAGTAAGGCGCGTCTTGCACCTTACGAGGAGGGGGAGCATGTCACTGAGGGCCAATTCCACCGTTATGGACGTTACAGATACAAGCCTGGAAACAAGCAGGCGCCGAGCGATTTTTACCCTACGGTTACCGAGTTTTGACGCCTGGATCCAACCAGAATTACACGCCCAGGCGCCACAGAAAATCTTTATTTTGCGCCCGGTATATATGACCAGTATTGCTCCATTTTGTCGAGTTCAGTGCTCAGGAAATGGCCCAGTAAAACTTCGTCAGGCAAGCTCATTTCCACTCAAAATATTGGCCATTTCCAATGTATTTTCAACAAAATGCAGCACCCAAATCTTATCTTTTACCTAATATTTTGCCAATTTTCCTTGATATATGCCTTCAGGGTTCATAATTTTGGCAGTATTTTGCCTTGTTTTCTGGTTAGGTGATCACGAGATCGCGATCATGAAGGCGGCCATCTTGAATTTTGCCGATGGTTGTTTCTAGATTTTTTTACAATTTTCCTAAAATCATGAAAAAAAAATGGGTAAGGCCAAATTGAGCCCTGATTTTAGTCATCAGATTCACATATTAATAAAGTAAAATAAATAAAATAAAATAAAATAAAATAAAATAAAATATCTACAATAGAATAGAATAAAACAAAAAACAAAACAAAACAAAATAAAATAAATAATACTCAAACAAAATAAAATAAAATAAAATAAATAAGACTCATGGTTTTTTAACTGGTCTGTTCAGATATAATAACATTGTTACAAATTGTTATTATTTGTTTTAAAATATAATAAGATTAAAAAAAAAAATAAGCATTTTGATAATTTCAGAAAAATAACTCCTGGCTCTTTAAAATGGCTCCTGGTTCACTAGAAAATTACAGGACCAGGAGCCGCTTTTCCAAATGTTTGGCTCCTGGTTCAGACCGACTTATTTCCAGGCCTGTACAGATACATGCAACTTGCAACTTTTAAGTGAATAGCACATATGTTTGCTGTTAGGATAACACTTTATTTCTTTGTATGCTACTAGTACACACTCTAATGTTCAATATAATGAAGCAATTTTGTTTTGGCTTTCTTAGTTAATTAGCTACAGAAATTAGAAACGAGCGTTACGGACGTTACGCGAAAGTGCCTGCCATTTTGACAGATGGTACATATCGTTAAATCTCCATTCAGTTTTGTGTTTTATTTTTTCTGTTAACTATATTGAGCAAGCCCTGACTCCATTCTATGTAAACATGAAAAGCAAGTTTGAAATTAATACTCCTGTATCGTCCTACACTGTTAATTTAGTGTTACGGACGTTACATTTTATCTCAAATGTAACGTCCGTAACGTTTTTCATAATGAAAAAAAACTGTCAAGGTGCTTCCTCAGATTTTTTTTCTTTACTATCTTGAAGTAGGTCTGACATCAATCTATGGAGGCATCATTAGCAAATTTTAAATAAATGCTCCTGTTTTGAGCAATAATGTTCCAAAATTTTGTTACGGACGTTACAAAAGGCACTTTTGGCATGGAATTGGCCTGAGGTATAAGTGCGTTAGTGTTATAGACCTGACGGGGAAGTCCTCTTTTGGTCTATACGCTAGCGCGCTCGCCTCTTAAACCCAGGGTCATGGGTTCGAGTCCCGGCAGGACCGGAAGTGGCTCGAGAGGAGCAGGATACTTCCGTGAGGGGTTCGTGACAATATAATTGCTACTCAAATCTGAAAGTGAGTAGCAGTTTTTGCTACACAAAAATCGATCCACAGCATTCAGTCCTTCGTTTTTAAGGAGCGCAATTGCGCTAACGCTTCTTGGCGCTCCTGAATTCTGATCCTTTAGCGCAATTCACTGCGCTCCTTGCCCTGGACGGAGGCACGAGTAAACCAAACCCATCAATACGGCGCAGCGCATTGAACATCATAATAACCTATGCTACACGTACCACAGGTCTACCCCCCATCAAATGTCAATTGTTCAAATAAATTAAGTACATTTTCGCCCTAATATTCCATTTCTAGTCGCTACGATATATGGTCTCATTTCTGTATCAGTTTTGGTCCAAAACGTGGTCAGAAACAGGTGCAAAAACATGCACAAACTCGGCCAATTTCTAGCACATTTGCGTACTTCCGGGGACTTCTTAAATTAATGTGTTGTTGATGGCGCTAAAACATGTGGTGCCAAAATAATACAAAAAAAATTATCATTTCGATTTTGCCTTTAAAATTGCTTTTATTCAACGTAACAATAATATTAATAAAGGAAACGTAGATTATTTATGATAAAATAAACTAAAAATATTAAAAACTGACTTTGTGGAAAAATACACCACATCAACTCCAGTTGAGACCCTTGCTATATCAATTCAGGAAGCCTTGGGTAGTTTGCTTGACAATCATGTCCCATCCAAGACCAGCTCATCAAGATACAGCCAATGCTGGTTTGACACAACCACTAAGCGCATGTGTCGTAAGAAAGCCAGGGCTTTTAAGAAGGCCAGGCATACCAACAAGGCGAGAGACTGGCGTCGGTATCACAACATCAAGAAACAAACTCAACAGACCTGTCGCCAGACTTACAATCAGTACTTGTCAGACATCATTGACAGTGATCCTGATGGCAACAAGAAGCTGGGTGCTTTGGTCAAGTCCAAACGTTGTGACCAAATGGGTGTTGCGCCACTAAAGGAAGGCAACATCCTTCATTGTGATCCAAAACAAAAGGCTAACATCTTAAACAGACAGTTCTCCTCAGTCTTCACTGTTGATAGTGACTCATCTCTGCCTGATTTGGGACCCAGCCCACACCCTTCCATGAATAACATCAATGTAAGCTGTGCAGGAGTAACCAAACTTCTTCAAAACCTCAAGCCATACAAAGCAGCAGGCCCTGACAGCATTCCTGTGAGACTACTGAAGGAAACTGCAGAGCTAATCTCCCCTGCTGTCACCATGCTCTTCCAAGCATCCCTGAATCAGGGCACCATCCCATCGTGTTGGAAGAAAGCTCTTGTTGTGCCTATTTTTAAGAAGGGCTCCAGATCATCCGCCTCTAACTATAGACCAATATCTCTGACAGCAGTCCTCTTCAAGCTATGCGAGCATATTGTACAGTGTATACTGCTCTGTTCTACACCATCTCATAGACCAGAAGATTCTCACAGAAGCACAACATGATTTCAGGAAGCATAGGTCTTGCGATACACAACTCTTACTCACCATCAATGACCTAGCCAGGGGTCTTGAGCAGAAGCAACAAATTGATCTTATCTTATTGGACTTCGCCAAGGCCTTTGATAAGGTGTCGCACCAAAGGCTTCTTCTGAAAGCAGAATTCTATGGACTGCGTGGCCATACTTTGGAATGGAGCAAGAACTTCCTCCAAGACCGCACTCAGCAAGTCATGATAGATGGCCAGCGCAGCTCGGAAGCCAAATTCACTTCAGGAGTTCCACAGGGTAACGTGCTCGGCCCACTTCTCTTCCTGATCTTCATTAACGATCTCCCTGACAGCATCTCCAGTTCTACCCCACGGCTCTTCGCGAGACGATTGCGTCCTATACCGCAAATTACATCTGCTCAGGACTGCGTAAGTCTTCAGAAGGACCTTGACTCGCTTCAGGAATGGGAGAGATTGTGGCTGATGGAGTTTCATCCTTCCAAATGCCAAGTTGTTCGCATTACTAACAAGAGGAAACCCATCACTGGTTCGTACATCATCCATAACCACACACTGGAAGAAGTGACCTCAGCGAAATACCTGGGAGTACACATTGACTCCAAGTTGTCCTTCAACACCCATGTGGACACAGTGGTTAAGAAAGCAAACTCCACCAACGCCTTCCTGTATCGTAACTTTCGTCAATGCAGTCGCAAGATCAAGAAGTCAACATTTACCACCTACGTGCGGCCAATTGTGGAATATGCTGCAACAGCATGGGATCTACACACTCGCCGAAATGCTGACAAGATCGAGATGGTGCAACAAAGAGGTGCCCGGTTCGTCACTGGTATTTACGACCAAACCAGCAGCGTTACCGCCATGCTCAAAGACCTGCAGTGGCCCACTTTGGAGAGCAGACGCACCCAAAGCCGACTCGCTATGATGTACCGGATCCGCTACAACCTTGTTGACATCAACTGGCGTGATCACCTAACTGAGTCATCATCCAAGACCAGAGGGCACGGATCCCGATTCACCTTGCCGCACTGCAGCACCCAGGTATATGCCTCATCCTTCTTCCCCCGCACATGCAGAGATTGGAACAACCTGGCATTCGATCCTGCTCACCTAGCTTCCCTCAACGCATTCAAGTCTGCGTTGCTGGGGCCAACCACCTAGCCTGCACCAGAGGACCAGGACTTTTTTTACTTGCACCTGTATATATTTGCACCAAGATAAGGTTGTGTCACAACCTTGTTCCACGCATGTGCGCTTCTGCAGTTCGAATTATCTTCATCCAGATGAAGCAGCACTTTACCGGAAGAAGAAGAAGAAATCTCTTCACGAATTCACTCACCTTGCGAAGTTGTGATCCTACATCATCAGTTGAAACAAACATCTAAGTTTCCAAAAACAACTTTGCCATTCCTCAAAACTACATGTAAATTCATTAATAAAAAATTGAATTACTACTATTACCATTTACTATTATTACTATTTGATTTATGTCAACCAAAAGGAAATTTTTAAACCGCTGTATCTAGCGAGTCGAGTTCAGTTGACCAAAATAGTAGCTCCTGGTCACCACAGATTCATATCACGCATGCGTAATGACGTCAGTATCAAGCTGCTCATTAAATATTCATGAACTCGACCACATGATCACAATCGGTGGATCGGAGTAGTTGGAATTAACGCGACGTGGTTGACCTTACAGGGGCCAGAGATATACATATCGAGGGTTGACAAACAGAAGGCCTTAACTCGCTTTTGGCCATTTTGAGATTTTGGTACCAAAATAATCTGTAATAACCACAGATTCTTAAAATCATAAGCCTTAACTCAATTCAACGTGAATAATACTTGGTCACATCTCAATGCAAAATATAATTTTTACTAATTTTTCTCAAAAAGGCACTTTTTGAGTTAAGGCCTTCTGTTTGTCAACCCTCGATATTCATGTTTGAATGGCTGCTGGCTAAACAGCGGTGCGGATATAGTATTCATCACTGGGACTGAAAATTTTCAGACACGGAGACTTCTACAAATTCATCCAAAGGTAACCAAAGGGTTGGGGATCACATTTTTAACTATCACTAAATGTTTCGGAATTGAAGTCGGCTAAAAAGTAGACCATTTCGGGGACTGTAATTGGTGTACATGTCACATTTTGAACAGTGAGCGAGAAGTGACCAACTTGGCTGTCAGCACAAGTATTGGGCCTTGCTCAGAATAATACTAGATAAATGATTGACTAAATCATTGAAGAGGGGAGCGTGGGCCGAGTGGTTGAATTGAGGCGTTGTTGGGCAACAGACATCATAACCAAGATGAACTTTCGTACGGTCAGTTATGGATGAGAGAGGTACTTTTGCCAAGGATACACAATGTGCAATCAGCGTGTTGTGGTATGTCTTGTGCAAGAGGTGATGCATGTTTGTCGTTCTGTAAAAAAGAATCTAACTGACGAAAAATGACGAACATTTTATCATATTGTGAAAAACCAAGTAGCTGAGGTGTTAGCTCAATATGCCAGGAAAATGAACCGATGACCCCATGTTCACATCAATTTGGCTAAAAAAGCTGTTTTTACACAAAAGGGTGCCGTGATTTGCTTCTTGACATATCCTGTCAGCCAATTTGACCCCCTAGCATTACTGATCAATACCACTCACTGAGATTGTTGTTTATGTTGTCAATATTACGAAATTTAAAGAGCCGTAAAATTACGAAAATTTGCACTTTTCTTTGCATTACTGTCATATTGTGAAGTACCAAAATAGGGAAAGTGTTAGTTACCTTTGGAAAATATTTCTTGCTATGACCCATGTTGATTTTGGCTAAGTAAGTTGTATTTGCACTCAAAAGGGTACATGATTCGTGACATTTTTCACATTTCTTGTCTGCTAATAATTTGACCCCTAGCTTACTGAACAAATACCGCGATTTGAAATGGTCTATAGGATGTTCATCAGATCGACCTCTATGCACTGATACATACAGTGGTCCTTATAGTGGATGATATAGGTGCAGAAAGTGATTTGCTCATACCTCATTTGTATGGCCCAAAATTAAAAGAGAAAGCACTCCTTAAAAATTAAAATCTATTTTTATGCAAATCACGCATTAGTTAACCCGGTGCTGCTATCTTAGTACTCAGCAATACATGTATATTTGAATTTTCTGTTTACTAAATGTTGAACATATTCTGTAGAATTCAATATACAGAATACTAGTTAAAGTAATATTTTCAGTAGAAAGCAATGTATTTGAATTCATCCTATTGGTGCAGTGATATTGAATAATTATATTCTATAGATAGCAACTTATTTCACTCACATGTAGAATATAATTAATAGCAACATAGTTTGTTTTACTTGGTGCTGCTATCTTCAGTAGATAGCAATGTATTTTGATTCATTCTGTTCAGTGATGTTGAATATTCATCTTCTGTCTGACAACTTATTTGAATTCACAAAGTATAAATTTAGATTTACTTGGTGCTGCTATCTTCAGTAGATATCAATGTATTTTAAGTCATCCTGTTGGTGCAGTGATGTTGAATATTTATATTCTGTAGAGTAGATAGCAACTTATTTGATTCACATATAAAATATAAAAGCAACATAGTTTGCTTTACTTGGTGCTGCTATCTTCAGTAGATAGTAATGTATATGAATTTATATCCTGTTGGGGATGTTGAATAAAGTTTATATTCTGTAGATAGCAACTTATTTGATTCACATGTAGAATATAATAGCAACATAATTTGTTTTGCTTGCTATCTACAGACGGTCGCATGTCACAAATAGGTCACCCAAAAATGGAGGGGCCGTAACATGAAAATGCTTTCTTCGCACTTCAAGCTTGGTTTATTCTAAAAGTATAATACCTATTGTAGAAAGTTTGGTGTCATTTTGTAGATAATTATGTCCTTTATCAAATACAAAAAAAAACCCAAGTCAATTGGACAACTACTTTGAGAGTTATACTTAAATATATGTAACATGTGTCAATGGAGGGGCCGGGGCGGGTGAGCCCCATAGGATTGTACACAAAATTGTGAAAATATGGCAAACTTCAAACCTTTGTATCTTAAAAAGTACAACTAGCATGGACCACAAATTGCACATATATAATCCTGGACTGTAGATCTACCTCATATTAGATCAACTGTAACAAAAGATGTAACTAATTAATTGCTTAATTAAATGCTAATTAAGACAGTTTTCCCTATATGTTACTGTACAAAGTGTACACGTAATGCTCCGACATTTCTAAATGGCCTATCTCTTGCCTGAGACACCCTGCTTATTCAAAAGTACACATATTTTTAAGGAAATTTGATGAGGAGTTCAATTATGCTATTAGTTTTAGTGCCAGACATGGAGGAAAAAAGTTTTAATTGATAATGTCATACAAATTCTAAGAATTAGTTTACAATTTTTGACCACCCTGTATGTTTAACATAAGAGATACCAAAGTTTTTCTTCCTAATTTGTTTGAAGGGCCCATGCAATGTCTTTCTGAATCCATATTTATTTTGAGCTACATAGCTTTCAAAAAAAGAAAATATGGGGTTTACCATGACAAGAAAGATGCTAATGTTGTTGATCTTCCACCCTGTATATTTCTTACCCACCCTGTATTATGATGTTATACTTGGTTGATTTGGCATCCTTGTAATATAAGCTTTCTAGAAATATATACTTATAATGGTCTAAAATGTATTCATTAAGAGTTGTGTTGAAGTGAATCAAAATTGGTGATATTTTTATCATTTAACATTATGTTACACAAAAGATGACCAATTCATGACATGTGACCAGAATACAAATATTCAACATCCCCAACAGGATGAATTCAAATACATTGCTATCTACTGAAGATAGCAGCACCAAGCAAAACAAACTTTGTTGCTTCAGTAAAGAGATTCATTTGGTAGGATTGTTGAAATCATAAACTGGTATTTTTGTTAGCCAAATCCAAATAGAAATTACTCACGAATCTGAGCTTTATGCATCTTGGCTGATGGCTTGATCACAGATGAACTGGTCCACTGCTTTTCCCATGAGACTTGGTTGCTAAGGGCGCATCCTCGTTACCGGAAGTGATGTTGATTTTAGCAGTGGGTCATATACATGATCTAGAAAGTGTGCACCTTAAATCACGATTGAGTGAGTTTTGCCCTCCTTCTGATTTGGATGGCCTCCTGACTCTCCTCGTGAACGCATTAGAGTCTCTGTCGAGTAATTTGGCCCCTCCCAGTCGATGACATGGTTATCTTGCGCTATGTGGTCGGTTATTGCCGATTTGTGCTGCTCTGTGGTGGATAGCTTTCTGTTGGCTCTTGTAAAGTTCTTAGTCGCAATCTTGTCGGCGTCTTTCTGGTGTTCTTTCTTTCTTACCCCAAACGGCCTTCCAGTCTCTCCTATATAGGATTTGTTGCAACCTTTGCATGGAATGTCATACACGACTTCGCTGGTTTGGTCAATGCCCTTTTTGTCCTTGGGGTGGACAAGAATACTTTTGAGCGTGTTGGTTGGTTTCATGGCCGTTGTAAACCCATGTTTACGAAAGACTCTTTGGAGTTTCTCAGATGTACCCTCCACATAGGGTATTACAACCATGCCTTTAATTGGGTTCTCGTTTGTCTTTTCTGTGGTTTTGATGCTGTTGCTTTGTCCTTCATCTGTTGTTTCACCCTGTCCACTGCCCATCGGGGTATTCACAGACCGCCAGCGCCTTAATGATTCTTTTGCTCCTCCTCTTTTTGTCTTCTTCCTCTGTCACAATCTTGTCTTTTCTATCCATCAACGTCCTGATTACACCCAGTTTCTGGTGAAGTGGGTGCTGAGATTTGAAACTTAAATATTTTTTGCGATACACCAGCAGTTTGACCGTACCATCTTGTTTACGAATGAGCAAAGTGTCCATGAATGGTATTTGGCCCTCTTTCTCCTCTTCCATGCAAAGGTTGCAACAAATCCTATATAGGAGAGACTGGAAGGCTGTTTGGGGTAAGAAAGAAAGAACACCAGAAAGACGCCGACAAGATTGCGACTAAGAACTTTACAAGAGCCAACAGAAAGCTATCCACCACAGAGCAGCACAAATCGGCAATAACCGACCACATAGCGCAAGATAACCATGTCATCGACTGGGAGGGGGCCAAATTACTCGACAGAGACTCTAATGCGTTCACGAGGAGAGTCAGGGAGGCCATCCAAATCAGAAGGAGGGGCAAAAACTCACTCAATCGTGACGAAGGTGCACACTTTCTAGATCATGTATATGACCCACTACTAAAATCAACATCACTTCCGGGTAACAAGGATGCGTCCCTTAGCAACCAAGTCTCAAGGGAAAAGCAGTGGACCAGTTCATCTGTGATCAAGCCATCAGCCAAGATGGCGAAAGCTCAGATTCGTGAGTAATTTCTATTTGGATTTGGCTAACAAAAATACCAGTTTATTAAAACTTTGTTGCTTTTATATTCTACATGTGAATCAAATAAGTTGCTATCTACAGAATACAAATATTTGACATCCCCAACAGGATGAATTCAAATAAATTGCTATCTACTGAAGATAAGATAGCAACTTGCCGAATTTTGCACCCGGATCATCACAAAATTTGCCAGGTTTGTGGGACGATTTGGGGGGTTATTAATTAGGCCTGATTGTCGACAGTTGTCGACGTCCGCTTTTTAATTTTGTCGATTATCGACAATGAAAATGCTTGCCGATACCAGCGCTAGTTGAATATAAATTTATATTCTGTAGACTATAGCAATTTTTTAATCCATGTGTAGGAATAAAGGTAATTAATTTCTCTTGATGGTGCTGTCTGTCCTCACTAGATAGTAATTAATTTGAACTCACATCAAGTAATTAAAACTTGATGCTTATATGTCTTTGATAGATATTAATTGATTTGAATTCATCCTTCTTCTTTCATTACTGTGCATAAACCTCCTAGGAGTATATTTGCACAAATGGTGGCACGCTCTCTGACACAACAGGCATGAGACTCAAAGGCATAAAAAGTTATTATAATTATACAAGTTAAAAACAGCCTGGAAGGTGGCTTTGCTGAAGACGACGTCCTTGACCCTGGTCTTGAAGATGTTGACAGATGGTGAATCAATTGTTCAATGATGTTGAATTTTATTTATTTTGAATTCACATATATTGTATTTGTAGTAACATTATTGTCCATACATTTTAAGTCGCTGGTAACCAGTATTTCAAAAAAGGGGGTAACTTTGAATTGATGTGATGGGATTCAATTTTATTCAATATCTATGCTGACCAACAGATCGTTCTACGGTTTCACGATTTAAATTACTATGTCCGATATTGCCGAGAAGGTATTGAGACAAACAGCATGCATGTGAAATGTTCTAAAGGTTAATGATCGAGGATGAAAAGAATAGATTAACTTTATCATGTTTGTCTCCCTATGCATGAGCGCTCATGAGTGCATATATTTTTTGGGCCTTTACAATATTTTCTTATGTCCTTGATTAGGTATGAGGTATATTAAAATAAAAAATAGTTATATTAAATGAAATCCTAGCACAAATAAATCGTCTTCATTCAATTGTCTATACTGTGTGCATTTGTGCTCTCTTTAAAGCAAGTAGAAATAGCTTGTCAACTTTCAACATGGTAACATGTTATAAAGTATCTATAAAAGATATAGCTCAGCGGCCAACAAAAAGTAATTGTCTAGTAGGCCCTATACGAGAAACAAAATTTTCTCTCTGAATTGGCCGTATTTTTACGTGTAAGGAAATCAATCGCATTATCGTGTTCACTCTAGCGTAAGTTTGGGCCCTATTTAACTCATTGGACCGTTCGAAAGGACCCCCCGCGACTGTCAAGGAAAAATGAATCAAGTATAACATTGTTACTGTACATGCTAATGTCTTCAGTAGATAGCAATTTATTTGAATTAATTCTGTTCACTGACAGTAAATATTTATCTTCAGTACTGTAGACATGTAGTAAATTACTTGAATTCACATTTACTTTATATATTCCACAATATTGTCCAAACACAAGTTTGTAAATTTGCCATTCACATGATCAAATTTAGAAATAAGATCCTCAGTTACAGGGTCAGAATTTTGTTTCATAGTGCGAGAATCAATTTTGATTCTTACAGAATAAATTCGCGGGAATCGTTTGATTCTCGCAAATCAACTTCTGTGTAAACTACAAACGTTTGCGAGAATCAACAAATTCAACTTTGATTCACACAAATCTGTTTACGAGAATCTTTGCAAGAATCGATTCTCTGATTCACGCCGAAATTCTGACCCTGAGTTATCATGGTTATTAGCAAGATCTAAAGATATATGTACCCTAATTAAAAGGGGACGATGTACTTTGTGTACATGCTCTGAACAACCTTGTATGGCTTACCATATTCCATCCACATTATAGGCACGCTTTATATCGATGTTTCATTTTATTTTAATACTAAAGTACATGTAGTACTTTAGTACAAGCTTAACCCCATTTACATTCAACTATGCACATGCACTCAAGATATTGGAAACTCTAAGTAAGCCTTCACTCTGAATCGCCATATAAGGCTTCTCATATTTCATCCACATTATGCATGCTTTGTATCCATGTTTCATTTATTAAATCAATGCTAACTACATGTAGTACGATTTTAATGCACTTCATGGTTAACTAAGCAAGACAATTTTACGTTGACGTAGGAGAAGATCAATTACAATATCAGATTTAAAAAGATGTTATAAATCAGGTTCCAAAAAGAAACAGACAACAACAGCAAAGAAACAACTGCAATTTTAACTTAGGAGTAGATAATATATGAAAATAATCTTCAAAAACAGGTGTGTTTTTCCAAAACGTTTTGTTCTGTGTCTCAAGAATGGCACTCTTACGGGTATTGAGCTAGTTTGCTACGGTGTCATGCACAGATTTAGTTTAAAATGATACAGGATGTGTAGTTGGGTAAGAAAAACTTGCTTGCCAAATCTTAATTTTTGCCAACAAAGCGTTTTTGAGTTATGCAATTTTTTATCATTAGGAAACCCCATTGACTTTGCACATAAAGTGGTTTTGACACTAAGCTTCGTTCACTAAAATTGGTAAAAGTTTGAAAATAGATACTATGTTTAAATATTATTTTTTATCCTTTCTATCCCCTTTATAGAATTGCTTTTTTGATCTTTTTATTACAAAAATGTTACCAAATAATATTAGTGACTTTTTTCCTATATATTGGCTAGTAATAAAGGGGATATTTGAAGGTAATGTTAGTACTTGCTCAAATTTTCTTGATTTGATCTAGAAACACTGAATGACCCAATTTCATAATTATTGTCTGAGGTAACCATAGGGCCAATTTTAACAAACAAGGTGTCATATGAAAGGTTATTAAATTTTTTTATTAAACTTTTCTCGCCAGCTTTTTTTAATTAAGTGTTTCTATTTTAAGTTATGGGTGTTTCTAGATTTCCCTAATTTAAAAATAGAAAAAATGATTTTTCTGGCGAGAGAATTTAGATATTAGGCTTATTAACCACCCCACAAACTTTGGAAACCATATCACATTCTCTCTAGGCTAGCAATAATTATTTGTAGAAAGTGAAAGGGAATATTCAAAAATAAAGAAAAACATAAGAAATGTTTAAATTTTCATGAAACATTAAAAATAAGTGGAGTAAAGACTTATCTTAAATTGGTTATATATTTGATATGGATACATAATTCTGATTTGATATAGTGGCTATTTTCCTGCATGGGCCTATTATCCGATGATCCTACCTTAAATGCAAAAGCAAAAATGTAATAGTGTGTAATAAAACTAAATAAGGACATATTTTCTTGCTCTCTTCTACATGTATGATAAGGGGACATTGTGTGATATTAAGGAGAGGGTGGTTTATGTGGTACTAAAGATATAACCTAAAATTTACAGCAACTGTACATTGTTAAATTTCATTTGAGTTCACTTCTGGTAGTACCTGTGAATCAAGGAGGTAGGCTTCCTCTGCAGAGTGTTCTGCCCAAATAATGTTTTGAAGGAACAAGCTTTCAAATGAGACCAAATTCATTATTGTGCTACAAAGTACCTTGTACGAACTTTTTGACCACCCCTCGTAACTTCAACCTGTGAAATGAATAACAGTTGGTGTGTTTCATGTAACAGTTTACTACCAAACTTGATAAAAATAATGCTGCTTAAAAATCATTAAAAATTACTTAATGTGTTACATCTGTGGTACACGTATGCAGAAAACATTACTAATTGTGACCAATAAAATTTAGCCAAAGTTATGCAAATGTATTTTAATGCTTAATTAATGCCATTAATTTTTTTCTGAGAATTCAAACAGGAGTAAATTAAGGGCACTAAACCATATATCTATTTGGTTGTGTGAAATCATATAGACCTCTTCATTTGGTCGTTTATATTGGCTCTTAAGAGAAGTGGTATGAACGTTTGGACAGTATTTATTGTGGGACATTAGAGCACATCAGACATATCGAATTGCATTCTGAATACGAAGAATGTCCTGATGATATCAAATAATTTTGATTTTTTGAAATTACTTGCAATGTAATACACATTTTATGGCAAATCATTAAAAATTGATATTTTTGATATATTTAACAGTACTTGAAGTAAACTTCTGATGATTTATACTTAAAGTGTATGTAGGTGGGAGGAAAAGCCGACGATCAATTGAAAATGTTGACCTTTTGTATTGAAGATATGGATTTTTTTCCCCAAATCACCACAAAAAATAGGTCTTTTGGGGGGAAAAATCCGTATCTTCGATATAAAAGGTCAAAATTTTCAATTGATCACGGCTTTTCCTCCCAGCTACATACACTTTAAGAATATATCATTAGATTTATAAAATTTATTTCGAGGACTGTTATATATCAAAAATTTGAAAAATATCAAATTTTAATAATTTGTCATAAAATTTGTATTATATCGTGAATTTCAAAAAATGCAAATTATTTGATATCAGAAAGACATGCTTTGTATTCAGAATGCAATTTGATATGTCTGAGGTGCTCTCATGTCCCACAAAAAATACTGTCGAAACGCCATAAACGCTCATTCTAGATCCCTTAAGACATAGAAGGAGAGTAGGCAGTTGAGATTACCAGTGTGTCAGCTATGAATTCAGGTACTACACTGGTAAAGTTTTCACAGATTACCGCAAGGTCTGGTGTCTAATCCTAATTAAGTCCTGATTTTGTCTCTCTCAGATTAATTTCAGTTTGCACTTGTCTCATAAAATCATTTAAATCATATTTTTTGGGCATGAAATATTTATTTACTGTCGTCACATATATTAATTGTTTCTCACATTGTCTTGCGCTCTGCTCTGGTACTTTGACCTTGGTGAAAATAAATTGAAACTGAAACTGAAAAAAGCATATGCTGCTTCATTTCATCATATTTGATACAAATTGGAATACATTGGAATTCGTAGAAATTTGACACAAAAAAAATCAATGTCATGTGAAAATTGCTTTCTACAGGTGATAGAATTATTGCTTGCTTGCTTGCTTACCTACTAGCTTATTTTGGGTGAATAAAGATGGCTTCCTGACAGCTGAAAGAAAAAGCTTATTTTGGGTGGTTGTCGAACCACAACAACTTAACATATTCTCCTACTCGAAAATATATAAGGATTGGTATCATCATTTACACACAAAAATCATTTACATGCACATCTATGAATGTAAATTTAAATAATTAGCTGCTATCTTCATGAGCTGCAAACAGTGTTACACATGATACTTTACATTGATTTAATTCGCTATATTATAAATCTATTATAGAAGATAGCAGGATCCTAGGAGCGCTATATTGGTAAACAAGTTTGTGATGGATTCATTCCTTCAAGACAACAATGAAGTTGGCATATTAACGGTATTATTTTCTTATGGAAAAGTATAGTTTTTGTGATAAATAGTATTTGAACTGATCAAGAATGATGACGAATAATGAAGGATGATGTTTAATTTTTTAAAGCGCTTGCCTCTTTGGCTTTTGTTGAAAAGGCGTCCAATAAATGAGCTTTATAATATTAATAATAATAATTAAAGATTGAAATTTAGTTTTTAGTATCCTTTTTGTGTCATAAAAGATAGGGAGGTCCAATATTTTATTGTAGTGGAAATGGCGCATACACGCAAAGTCGCAAACAGACAAAAACTTGGCATTCATGCATGTATATATGTACTAGAAATACTGGAGTTGCATCACAACACAAACACACAACACACATATGCAAAAATGATTTTATAGCATGCAATGACAGGTCGGTTTAACTGCAATTGTGAAGAAATACCCCTTAAAAAAGGTAATGTAGAATATCTCAAAGAGTACCCCATGGAAAAGCTTTATAGTGCAGAATGTCCCATATAGAGCCCCATCAACCTAGAAAAATATTGCCTCCGTACACAAGTTTTATCCGGAAAATTCCCTGTGTAAATTATGATACACCTCTAAGCACCTCTCTGAAGAGAGACGTAAAATAAACCATCATATATAGAAACACTGTCAAAGTAAATTATGTGCACTACAACTCTGTTTGCCGAGTTTTAGATCCAGTCTAGTTTGGACTCAGCTGTTGTGATAGCAGGTCTATGAAGTAAAGTGTTTTAGATATGTACAGCAGCTTGCGTAGTTCCCAGCATATGGGAATAAAATGTGCATGTGGCAGTGGAGCCTCTTCACATTAGTAAGCTATGACTACCTGCTAAATAACGCACTCTATGCTGCTTTGATTTCTGCGGGAAACCAGCAGCGTATAAATTACTGATTTTTAACTTTATACGGCAGAAGAACAAAAATTAGGGATTGGTCAGTGAATATTGATGAAAGTGATAATGATTGGCTGATGATTTTGTGTGCTTTTCACTTAAACTTGATGTGCAGTATAAACATATGTCAGTGTTAAGAGTTAAAATATTTCCTGGTGGCTGTATTGTGTGTACGTAAAGTTGAATGCATAATTTGCACCACTCCAGTATGGTTTAACTGAACACCTGACTTCGTATGTTTATATTCAACACAAGAACCATGCTGACTTTTTATTATGCGCTGAGCTAATTATCTAGTTCAGTGTAGCTAGCGACTGAATCAAGCCTTAACAAGGCACTCGGAAGTAAGCACTGACCTTGGGGACATTTGTGTACCATGTAATGCCGGGAGTCAATCTGGTATTTATAGCTCATCACCTTGTAACATATTCAATATTTCAACATCACTGTAAAGTGACAAGATAGCATCATCTTCATCTGTGAATACATTGGGATGACATTATTGGTGAGACTAAACTGAAACAGATGGATTTATCACAGTGGTAATCGCATCACTGCAGCTGATATCGACACTGATCGTATTAATAGAAATGCCGACACTGTAATTGGAAATAAACAAGATTCTTGCTGGAAACGTCCTCTATAATAGCATATTGTACGGTAGATAGGTAGCATCGTTGGCAACCAGTTTGACAGCAGTGCTGGCACATGTGTAAATACACTTTTATTGCCAGAATGTTATCAATCAAGATGTGATCAGATGAGCACATGGTGCAGTTGTTTACCAAACCATTTATATTGATATTCAGAGGATCAGTGCATCATATTCAAGTGCGCTGGTATGGAGTAGATAAATATGATTGTCATCTGAATTTGTTATTCTTATTGGTTTAATTTGTTGACAAAACACAGCGATGTAACAAAGAGAAAGATATTTCAACAAGATATTGTAATACTCGAGCAAATTTGTGTGCAATATGTTATGAGAAAGAATTGATGAGACAACATTTGGTGAGATATTAAAGCATGGCATCAGGTAGTAGCTCAACACAGTACCAGGCCTTGTCTGAAGTGGCTGCAGCAAAGGCGTCAGAGAGTGCTTTGGCAAAGGTGATTAGCATATTGTATAATATGTAATACTAATGGTTTTGTCCTTGCACTTAGTTAGCGAAGAATCATGTATGATATTATAGATGTTTGGGACTGGGTTATTGCTTTTAATTGTTATCTCTTACTATGTATTGGCATCTGAAAATGAAAAGGTAAATTGACAAATCATAATAGTCATTGTAGAATAGTCTTCCTTTAAGGTGGTACTACGCCCTTGATAAATTTGTGACTATTTTTGCATTTTCTCAAAAATAATAACACACTGGTAACAAAAGTTATGTATATTATAGGGGCATAGAATCTAGTTACTACACCAGAATTTCAGTGACTCAAGACAAGTCATACATTATTTATGATAAGAAAAGAGGTACCGCTAGAATGTACCTTTTTATATATAATGAACCACTTGAATCACTGAAATTTCACTGAAGTAATTGGATTCCTTGCCCCTATATACATAACTTTTGTTACCAGTGTGTAGTTACTTTTTGAGAAAAATGCAAAATTAGTCCCAAAATTTATCAGGGCTGTAGTACCATGTTTTAAAACCAAGCTAGAAACAGAAGTTTGCTAAATACAAGGTCAGATGAGATCTACTTTTATATGCCTCATTTCCTTTCCAGTCAGAAAAGGTCCATGTTCTCTAATCCACTCTCTTCTACTCTGCCCTTAAATGTTGTTTCCTTCTATATTACTCTTATTAACCTGGACCTTATTTTTTAATGATTTGGCAAGGCCAGAAAATGACGATGTTTTTAAACTAGTTTACAGTAAGCTTTAAAATGATACCTAAATTATATAAATAGCATCAATACTTTTCAAAAAATGGATAATTAAATGATTCCTTGATATTTTTGCTAATTGCTATTCTGAGTAATGGGCCAATTAGTTTCCTGCCTTACACATAATTGAATAGGGATTATCATAGTTCAACTGTTAATTATTGATAAAATAAAACTCTTTTTTAAAAGTACTTACAAGGATTTGAAGGTCCAAAATTTGATTTTTTTTATGGGAATGTCAACTTTAAAGGCCTATATATAAACATGCCTGGCGAGTGCGACTTGTTCCGAGTTTTGTTGGAGCTGGTCACATATGTGCAAATTCTCTAAACGGATTACCTTATACACATTTCCACCATATGGGCTTGTAGGTTAGACTCGCTCAGTTAGATAACATGTCCTGAGTAGGGACAAATCGTTCCATTAAATGACAATTAATGCAAATGTATGCATTGGGTGTATTATATTGTACTGGCATGGATAGAATGCTGACCAGGTGTAACAGGTGCAGTAATTGTATCTGTGCTACAGTCATCTAAGCACTATAGGCTAAAAATGCTCTCATTCTAATGGTTAAGTTCAATACCTTCCATGCAACTATCATGGATCAAGAATTGAACTTTAAGTTTTGGAGTATGAGTTTTTGTACTCAAATGTCATGCTTTGGATGTTCAAAGATGGTTACAGAATGGAGTGATTTATCCTTGATATCCATTAATGTTGATGTTTATTGAAAAGTCTACCTCTTCCAAATGCAACATGATACCGTGCTCTTGAAAGGTCCAGAATGTATGAGAAGGTATATTAAGAATAAAATACTGGACTGACCTTTCGAATTTTCATCCAATCTCATTGGACTTCATCTGGCAACTGCAAAGATACTCTGGTATTGATCGTAATTGGAGACTGGTCATGTGTCAGTTGGCAAGGCATATTGACAATTGATGAATCCCATGCATGTGAAAGTTGGAATCTTAGACCCCTCTTTTTTGATGGATGGCTTCTCCAATAATATACATCAACAGTCCAGAATGTATATTTTATGACTAGGTATACAATACACATATTATGTTGCAAAAGTACTTTATTAGCTATCAGCTATCTACTCCTGATAGCAAACTACTTCAACAACAATCTACTCCTGATAACAAACTACTTCATCAGCTATCTACTCCTGATAACAAACTACTTCATCAGCTATCTACTCCTGATAGCAAACTACTTCATCAGCTATCTACTCCTGATAGCAAACTGCATTATAAGCTATCTACTCCTGATAGCAAACTACTTCATCAACTATCTACACATATTAAATTTGGATTTTATTTGGCTTTCAAAAGTTGGGGGCCACAAGTCTCAATTCCCCTGATTTTGGTTTACCCTGACTGGCTGACAAAAGTAGGCCTGCTCCCCCCTTCCATTGCACATGCATGACCTGCACTATGTATTACCGTACTGACGCGAGTATAGTCCCACCCCGTTTTTGGGTGAACATTTTTCAAAATTGGGGGTGGGACTATACTCAATTCAAAAAAAAAAAAAAAAAAAAAAAACATTTTGCATTCAAATTCAATGCATTTTGAAATCATTAATAGAGTATGACATGAAAACTATGTATCAATTTTCATATAAAAATACAAAACATCTTGATTTTTTTTTTTTTTTTTTTTTTTAATTTCTGAAATTTTTCGAAAATTTGGGGGTGGGACTTTACTCGAAGGTGGGACTATACTCGCGTCAGTACGGTAATACAAATAAATATGCAGAGTTTAGTCTTCCCTTCACGATAGGTGCTAATCTAAAACATGGACACTCTATATGGGTTAATTTTTTTTTTAATGAAACAGCATTTTAAAATAGAAAAGGCAACCTTGAATTTTTTAATTGATTCCATTAATTTCAATGATTTTAGGTTTTTTTGTCTGGAGTGATACATGTTCATTGGTAAATGTACGGTACTTTGTTAAATATGTTTAGTGATACAGAAAAGGGACTATGTTACACACAAATGTCATTTAAAGTGCAGTGTAGCAGTCAGGATTATATCCTTTTTTTTGCCAAATGGTGCGGAAAATTGAAATTTAATTACTATTTAATGGTTGCTGTTTAAATGGCTTCTATGGTTAATGAGCAGGAACTGCACCTAGTATACATTTTACATTTGTATGTATTTTGATATTTTCAGCACACTGTCATTAAATGATTTTTTGATTGTGTGTATGGATACATGTATATTTCCTATTTCATAAATTGTGTTTAATGATATATTATTGTAAATGCATTCATCAGTGGTACAATATGATAGAAATCAGGAAAGTGTTGTGACGAGTGAAACTGACAACATTCACCATGTGTCGCTAATGGATAGGACAATAGTTAACATTGTTCCCCAATGCATCCATCCACATTATTTACAATTTTGCATTTTGTGTTTGTGTATGTGGGAGGGGGACAAGGGGCAGGGACTTAAGTTTTTAATTTTGTAAGACAGTAATAAGTAATATTACCCCCCCCCCTCGAAATAATAATTTGCGTACATTTGACCAAAGATACTCCAATACTAATCAAATTGATACATGTTCATCAGCAATTAGAATTGTTGACACAAATGCAAAACACCTGTTGTGCTAGTATAATGTTTGTAATAATTACCTAGGGCAGGAAATGCAATATGAAAATATTATCATTTGTAGACCATCCAAAGGGATACCTTATGGCAGCATGTGTGTGTGGGAGGGATCAGTGTACTAGCCACACCATAGGTATCTACTTCAGGGGAGGCTAGCAATGTGAGTCCTAACAATGTAATAGAGATTCAAATAAATTGATGTCTACAGAAGATAGCAGCTTCAATACAAATTATGTGGGGGGGAGGGGTGTGTGCATGTGTACAAGTAGGGGTGCAGTTGTACATTATGGTGTATGTGTATGTAGGGGGTGTGTATGTGCAGGGGGGCATATTGGCTGCAACATAGACTGTTTTTGTCTTTTATTATATAAACTTATTTATGTTTTGTCTTACTAGCTTTTTAAAAGTGCTCCTTTTTTTGCATTTATTCTTTTGTCTTATCCAATTTTATTTTGCTGAATATATTGCAAAACTTAACAAGGACTCAGTAAAAGTGTATTTTAATAAAAAACTAACAACTTCATAACATAATTTTAAATACGCCTACCTGTAAATCAACCATCATATACAGATACAGCAAACACATCCCCCTGGCACTGGCATCACAATATATTGCAGGAGAGTATTGAGATATATCTAATTTACTTGACATTATAAAGTGGATGATAAAAAAAGGCAGTGATGGAGGTTTGGGAGCGGATGACAACCTTGAACTATTACATTTGTCAGATCTACGTGAGATATTAAATCTGCATCAATATGGTTCATCCAAAAACCAGATCAATGTGATTTTGTAACATATATGCTTTAGGACTCGACTGTGTTTATCATGGTGCACATTGCATGCAGTCAGGCCATTGGACATTAAATCTGCATCGATGTGGTTCATCACAAAACCAGATCAATGTGAACTTATGTATGTAATAGGCTTTGGGTGGTGTTCATGGCATGGCATGGGTACAATTCTGGTTTACCCTGCACACCCTGTGTTTTAAGTACAATTCTGGTTTACCCTGCGCATCCTGTATTTTAGGGTTAGGGTTCTTGGAGTTATACTTGTGCGCAGGGTATACCAGAATTATTCCATGGCATGCAGTCAGGTGTGTGTGTATGTGTGGTTGGAGGGGATGGGTATGATGTACCCTCCCAAATCTACTAAAAAGGTCCACTTTATTGCAAATGTATGTTAACATTTACTTTTTAGTAAATTTTGTAAATGTTTAAGAAAAGGCCCTTTATAGGACACTTTTTGATGGTATGGAAGATATACCATCCTAGGTACGCTAATACTCCCATGCAGAAACATTATGAATGTTGAAGCATTGCATTACTATTTGGGTTTGGAGAGTGTTGGTTTATGCAATAACCAAGCAGCACAGTAGTTAAGTAGGATGCACCTACTTAGACGCATGCAATGCAGGCCACTTTAATTTGTACCACTTTGATGCACATCAGAGTGGATGTCTTCTCCTATGTGGATTGCCCTATTACCAACCATAGTATTATACAGATCGGGTACAAATCAAGTGGTACAGGCATCACATATATTGCTGAGGTTGCATAGCTATTTCTGTTGCATTTGACTGGCTTTTTTTTTAAATATATTTATTTTCTTCATTTGAACATTGACTCTGAAGATTCAGAGTCTATAATTCAAAATGCATCAGTGACTTGGGTGTATGATAACTTCACCGTGTATTTGTTTTCACCTGCAACTGTGGACTTTTATTTGAATTTAAGCTCATAAATCACAGCCACACAAACACTGTGGACGTCCACGGATACGAGACCTATTCAAGAGGGCGCTACACACTTCTAGGGTTCTTATCTGCAGACGATGGTGGTCGATGTCATTTTAATAGCTTTTAATGCGGCAACAGCCAATATCATAAGCAAAACAGACAATGTGACAGCAACACTGCCTAGACGTTGGACGCAATATGTTTCCCCGAGCTGAGATGCATTTTTGGCTCTATTTGCCCTGTTACAGAAAAAAATGCAGAAAATATATTTCACATGAAATAAACAATTTTTGATTAAAAATGAATGGGAACATCAAAATTTAGTCAATCTTGGCCGTTCCCCCTGCATATCTGAATACAGTTATTTGAATTATATGAATTATGGTGTTCCAATGTAAATAAATATGTTTTTGTCTTCAGTACCTGTTCATACCTTGTTTTTGGTGCAGTGAGTGCCCCACAGGCATGACGGTGGATATGTGACTGCATGGTGTAATTCTGTATCGTATATATCACTTTTCTTTACCTTCATTTATGTTTTTATCACCACCGGTATCATTGTAATAATTAATTATGGTTATTATTTTGTTTCTACATTCTATAAAAACATTGACAACTGCCATTTGCAAACTGGAATTTTGTATAAGAAGACGGATAAGACAGTAACTTTTTTTAACCACTTTTTCTGATTTATATACTTTGTTCAATGTATAAATGGCAAAAATTATTATCAATTAAATCCCAACTTACACTCGCATAAATTCACATAAGCTTGTGTCAGTCACACATTATGCAAAGCACAACTAACATCTGCAGCAAACTGAGCATGTGGATATCAATCCACCACTATGTTGTGATTCTTGCCATTTTTATGTAGAACAAAGTAGAGCATGATCAAATTTGGGTATTCCACCTGAAATCCATACACCCCTTTGGAAAACATGACATTAATCTTCCACACGGAGTGTGAATATCAAATAGGGTTACCTGAATTGGTTCTCCACTTGAAATCTACGCCCATGTGGGAGATTTAACGCATGAATGTCTTCCTTAGGGGTATGGATTTCATATAAAGGAATAGCATATTTTGGTCTTTTAAGCACCTTTGCTGGTTTACTTGGGCCTACTCTCGCACAATTGGATGACATGTTTGAATGCTGACACTTACTTTACCTCTTCACCACTTTTTGGTGCCAAATCAGAATCTCCTATAGGCCCTATCAAAAGATCCATGTTTTTGAATTTGCTGACTGCAGATCCTCTTCACACCCAAAATTGAGTGCCCCAGGGGCCACTCTCAAAGGTGGGAATGCAGCCCGGTCCCCGCACTCCATGCATCCGCGGTATTCATGCTTGTCGGTGAACTTGAAAAACACCCCTCTTGCATCTCATTTCGCGAAGTTTTGGGGGGCAAACCACCCCTTTTTTTAGCGATTTCGCGAATTATTTGCCCTTCGACAATACCCCTATTTTCGCTAAAATGCGAATGATATTTCTAATATACTCTTTTCTGGCAGAAACGCGTCGGCTGCTCGATGGAAATACACTTTTTTTCAATTTCGCGAACACGTGGTTTGAAAAAAACACCCCTTTTTTGTGTGTTTCGCGAATCGAATTTCTTCATCTGAATACACCCCTTATTTCGTGAAATTTTCGACGAGCATGAATACCTGTGGATGCACGGAGTGCGGGGACCCGGGAATGCAGCAACCTGGACTTTGCCTAGTCGTCTAAATCTATATCACATGACCGACTATGGAAGTTTTAGGGGAATAAGGCAAAGATCCATGTTATTGCAGTAAAGACACTCTATTTTCAGACCGGTAGGTAGGAATAATTTTGTTGGGTGCAGAAATTAGGAGCCCAAATTGAAGCCATTTCTACTGCTAAATTGTGAATAATTAGCCCTCTCAAAACGCTTCTTTTAAAATTGAACTTGTCAAAATTGTAAAGACGGTTGCTTTGTTCCCTCCAGGTAGCCTCACTTTGTAATGGACGGATATCCCTCATTGTGTTGTATTTGGGAGCCGTTAGCAAACCAACAGCAAAGGCTGTCTAACAAGCCGTCAGGATAGCTGTATATATGCAACATATCAAATAGCCCAGTTGCCAAGAGAGTGAAATTTTATCCATTACCCTAAACTGGTTTTGTGCTTCATTTTGTCTCATCTTACCAAATGATCTGTTTAACATGCAGAGGGATATTCCTAATGGTAGGGGCTCCGCTACCTAGCAGAACTTGCATGACAATATTCTTCTTATTTTTTGCTTATGGTGGTACTCTTTAGTTTAAGTCACTTTCGCTTATACAATTCTTATGAAAGTAAGTGAAATGTTGTTTTTCATTGTGCAGTAAAGTCAACCTTGATAAAAGGCTATTCCAGTTGAAATCTGTACACCCCCTGTGGAAGACATGACCTTAATCTCCCACACGGGGGTGTATATTTCAAATGGAGTCACCCATTCAAGAAACCCCATTTGAAATTCATACTCCATGTGTGGAAGTTTATAAGGTCATGTCTTCCATATGGGATATATGTATTTTAACTGAAATAGCTCAATTATGTGTATGTCAAGTTTTGGAATCTGAGGAGCTCAGAGGTACAATTATGTGTATATTTTGCTGAACATGGCAAAATGTAAAAGGAGTTAAAGAAATTGGATTTAGTCTGTGGCATGCCCTAAATAACCTACATTTACTGGGGACTCTGGGGCTACAAGGCTGATTTTGCATGATTTACAGAAAAAACTGGTTGGTGGGGAACTGAAGCTTTCTTACGTCACTTACAAACAACCTATTCTTCTTGATAGCGCTGCTGTTATCCTTCACATTAATGTTATTTACTCTTCCTTCACAGTTCTTTAATACATTGCATATTGAACCATAGATTTAGTTATTAAGTTAAGGGGTAATTGTGTGGACTTTGAAACCCACATCAAGGTATAATAAGTTGAATGTGGAGACAGACAGTGCAACCGTCTGAAAGTCTTTTAATGTAACACTGACAAAAACACATGTAAATCCACTATTTTAGGAAAGAAAATGTTTTAACATTTAAAAATGTCATTTCCCCGGTGTTATCACTTAACATTGACTGTGTATACGAATAATCGTTCCCAATTTTGTGAAAAAAGGGGTGATTTTTAAATTATGTTTGCAAACATAAAATGTTCCCAATGTTTACAAAATAGGGTTGTTTTTGACGACGGTGTATTAGAAAAAAAAGTATATATAAAGGGTATATTTTTGTGATTCATGAGAATGTTGAAAATCCCTTGAAATCTTACCATTTCTTGCTCAATTTACTCCTGGCTTTCACTTTTGTGAAACTTTTTTGCATTCCTAATATTCAGCAACAGATTCAGCAACTCAATCAGTTTGTTTCCGGGTTTTGTTTACATCGATTGTAACGTCACTAGGGACTTACCCAGCTTGGCCGCTGTGCTCTTTGGTGTGTGTTCTTGAAATGTTAAAAAAGTGGTGCTTTTATAAAAGTGTACTTGAAATGCAAAAAATAGGGGTAATTTTTAAGGCTAATTTGTACCCGTTTTTGTGTAAAATAGGGGTAACAAATGCTGAAAATGTTCTTGAAACCGCGCAAAATAGGGGGGATTTTTGACTTTGGGAACGATCATGTGTTACGCCTTTGAATAGGAAGTGACAACACCGGGGCCATTTCAAAATCTCTATTCATCCAACTTGGTGACAATAAACCACAACCAATGCATAGTTGGTACTCTAATTTCAAACAAAATCTGCTGGTCCCTTACTAGTGTAGACATACTAGACATAAACACAGAAACATTCCACATAACACATACGGTATGTTAGGTAGCTTGTGAACATCAGCACCTGTGGCACACATGTATGATGTGTGCATGCATAATAGCAAGTCTAGTCTACTGTGAGACATTTTGGAGAGAGAAAAATTGATATGCAACCCAGGGGTATTCAATTTCATTTGTACCTATTTTCCGCATTGCATAACATCAACATTGAATTTGTAGATGTACTTGTAAGTTCAGAATGTGACTCAATGTTTTTCTTGTGTTTTTGTGTTGCAGCCATTAATAGAAGGCTCTGAACCTAGTACAGACGCTCAGGCAATCAAGGAATCAGAATATCTAGCAGGTGGTATCAATTGGTAAGCATTATTGTGTCTACGCTCTATTTCAAAATAACTAAGTATTAAATTTTCAAGGTTAGTAAAATTGAAAGATTTGATTTTGCAATAGGCCTATTGCATATATCATTGGAGATTAACCCTTTATGTTAGGCTTTAGTTTGAGTCATCTAGGAATGAAAGTTGCATTTCAAATTTTTCAAAAATCAGTTCCATTGTTTAAAAACCTGTTTAAAAAATGGGTTGAAACCCTTATTTTACACATTTTTTAGCAACAACAATCATACAATTCAAAGACTTGACATAAGTCTAAGCATTTCAAATAAAATGAGCTCTTTGCGATTTTCAGGATATTGCAGACCGTACCTTTTTGCAGTATGTGATAAGTCAAAAACAACAAAAATGCTGTCTTCAATGATTGCAAATATTGATGAAGGTCGGCAACTTTGTAAGATTGTTATTTTCATTTTGCAATATTGTCATTGTTTTCTCTTCTTTGTTCTTCCCAACAATAGGTGGTGGCAGCATCCAACAATAAGACAAAATTGGAAAGCTGTTTTAGCATGTATACTGCTTCTTGTTGTAGGAATAGGTAAGAATTATGTGAAACAAACATCAATACAACACCCACAGACATGGACACCCCCACATACATCAATTTCAATGCAATGTGATGAGGTCTGTGAAAAACAAAGAAGAGTAGACTCAATTCACAAACTGGGACAAACAGTGTCAACCTTGAGTGCATGGAAACTCATCAAAATTGGATTTCTGTCAATGTTCCTTTCTTAAAATGTACATACGTTTAGACACAATAACCAGATTGGACCGTAAGCGAGCCGAAAATTAATCTAAGATGTCGCCAACTGTCTATGTGTGTTAAGAGACAGAATTAATTAGGGGTCTGATCCAATTCCATGATACAATTGCACACAAAGGGGTACTTAGACATTAAACAGGTGTATCAGAAAAATCTACTGAGGGCACTAATTAAGGAAGGGGAGCACATCAGGTTGACTAAAGTGTGTGCTTATACAGTTAGTGCACAAAAATGTACTCATTATCAATGCAAAATGTCATGAATTGTTTTAGCAATATATATTCAATCAAAGAAGTATGTAGTTGCTTGTACACAGTAGCTGACTACAAGTAATAAAAAAGCAACTCGTTTTCATTTCCAATGCTGTGGTGATTGTTTTTGGTTTCTAAGCGCTTGCATGATGTCAAGGATTTTACTTGGAACATTACTATTAGATTTGTTCTTGACATTTTGTATGTAGCATATTTATTTAAGCAGCCAGTCCGGGCGGACACACACTTGGGTCTTAGTGGAGCGAGGCTCAAACAAATAGCACAAGCCAAACTTTAAAGCCAAAGCTTATACATTGTACATGCTGACATATATGGAGGGATAGAAAAAAAATTATTAAAAATAAGTGCAGGGAAAAGAAAGGAAATTCCCAACCAATCATGTGAACAATTTTGCTCTTAGCCCTTGGATGGATAACTAAGAAATTTGAAATCTAATTCCATGCCCTGATACAAGTGATTAATGAATTATTACATGATAAATGCCATATTAAAATGAGTGGTTTGGGTAAACATTAACCCTTAGTTTATATAAGTGATGTCATATTATTGCCAAATCAAAACATATGCCTTACAAACTATCTTGATGTCTTAATAATTGAGTCAAGTGAAGAATACATTGCCATACAACCCTGGGAGTCATCACAACAGAGACATATGCTACAATCAAGGAAAAAAGTCCTTGGAACGCTTGGCACACTCTGTCGAAATTCCGTGCAGAATTTCTTATGTTCATGGAAATGACCTATATTGTGTTTGGGAAGAAACATGACATCTACAACAATGAGTTGCCCTACCCCTCTCCCCGTCAAGTTAGGTTGGAATACATTGGGGAACCGCTGAAGACATTGGCATTTCTCAACATTGCACGGGGAGAGGGGTGACAGTTTTCCGTTATTTACACGCATGCGTTCCAAGACTTTTTTCCTTGATTGTCTCTACCGAATGCAAAATATTTCATCTAAATTTCGTTTTTGTCTCATAACTCAAAAACGGAATGTCGTATGAGCTTCAAATTGCACATGATTTGAGAGTGGATTATATGCTTTGTAATCATCATAAAATTGTTGATAAAGAATTTGGTTTATTTAGGGAGTGGTCATTGGAAACACCCCCTATGCTAAATTACTCACGTTTCTTAATCATGGCTCTAAAATGCTCTAAAATGTCGTTTTTGTCAATAACTCAAAAACAGAATGTTGTATGAGTTTCATATTGCACCAGATTTGAGAGTAGATAATATCCTTTTGAATCATAATAAAATTGTTGATAAAAATGTTGGGTTATTCAGGGAGTGGTCACTGAAAACACCTCCTATGCTAAATTACACAAGTTTCAGTAATTATGCCCTCTACTGTAGTCAAATTTCGTTTTTGCCTCGTAACTCAAAAACACTACAAATACATTTTTTACAATATCACAATGTTTTGCAGCATGTTTCCAAAATATTTTCAATGTTATTAAAACTTCAAACATTTTGTACCCCTTATGATATAACCCAACATGTAAATGTTTTGTCTAAAACTTGTGTTTGCTGGGTATAGGCATATATAAATGTTTTCTGGAAAACTTGTGTATGCTGAGTATAGGCATATCCGAGCGAATCACAAAGATTATGATGTAACAATTTGAAACAACTCATTTCTGAATATTATTTCTATTAGACACGCTTTTGCGATGAGAAAATACAAGAAAAAAAAAAACACAATTGAATATACTTTTTTTAAAAGACGACCACTGGGACTCGAACCATTCACATCGGTCAATAGTCAAAAGGTTATCAGTCTGAGGACTAATCCGCTACGCCACGCTGCTATTTCGCGATCGAAGTAACAAGTTTTGTTCTTTTATAGTAGTCAGGTATCGGGGAAAGTGTAAACTTGTATAGAGTGCTTGCACGAAAGGTCATGAGTTCAAATCATCCTCCAGACACGCTCCATAAGATATGCTAATGCATGGAGTACAAAGAATTACTTTGATCAAAACCAGTTAAACAGGTGATTGGTATTGTACTCCGTGCATTTGCATGTCCTCTGGAGCGTGTCTTTAGGATGGTTTGAACTTTGTGATCTTCCATGCAAGCACCCTATAGTAGAAACCTCAAAATGTATCAGTTTACCATAATGACAAAATGGTCCAAAATCGGCATTTTATGTTTTTAGGCCGCATCTCACGAAGCGTGCTATACCAATTGAAAATGTTTTATTGTAAAAGGAATGAAACATTCGTTTCATATATAAAATTTGTTAACAGTTAAGTTTACCAATTTGAATTGAAATAAATACGCATAAACAACTCATTTCTGAATATTATTTATATTAAAATACGCTTTTGCGATGAGAAAAAAAACAAGAAAAGAAAAAAGAAAACAACAATTGAATATACTTTTAAAAAAAGACCACCAATGGGACTCGAACCACATCGGTCAATAGTCAAAAGGTTATCAGTCTGAGGAAAGGAAATCCGCTATGAGTTTTGTTACGCTGCCATTTTGAATTGAAAGAAATACGTATATATATTTATTTCAATTCAAAATGGTAAAGTGTTAACAAATTTCATATAAGAGATCAAGGTGTCATTCCTTTTGCATTAAAACATTCTCAATTGGTATAGCAAATGTAAACGCACGTGACGCTCATGAGATACATTTGCCTGAAAAACATAAATGTCGATTTTGGACCATTTTGTCATTATGGTAAACTGATACACTTTGCCATTTCTACTATAAAGTTTACACTTTCCCATACATGACTACTATAAAAGAACAAAACTTGTTACTTCGCTTGTGCCATGGCAGCGTGATGAAGCGGATTAGTCCTCCGACTGTTAACCTTTTGGCTATTGACTGATGTGCATGGTTCGAGTCCCAGTGGTGGTCTATATTTTTTCTTTTAGTGTATTAAATTGTTGTTTCTTTTTTCTTTTATTTTTTTCTCATCGCAAAAGCGTATTTTGTTATAAATAATATTCAGAAATGAGTTGTTTCAAATTGTTACATCATAATCTTTCTGATTCGCCGGATGTGCCTGTACTCAGCAAACACAAGTTTTAGAGAAAACATAAATTTTACACGTTAGATTATATCATAAAGGGTACATAACGTTTTAATAACATTCAAAAAAACATTTTGGAAAACATGCTGCAAAACATTGTGATATTGTACTAAAAATGCATTTGTAGTGTTTTTGAGTTATGAGACAAAAACGAAAATGGACTCAGTATCATACAGAAGAGGGCCATAATTACAAAACTTGTGTCATTTAGCATAGGAGGTGTCGTCAGTGACCACTCCCTAAATAACTCAACATTTTATCAACAATTTTATTATGATTCAAAAGGATATTATCTACTCTCTAATCGTAGTGCAATATGAAACTCATACAACATTCTGTTTTTGAGTTATGGACAAAAACGACATTTTAGAGCAGTTTAGACCCATAATTATGAAAAGTGTGTAATTTAGCATACGGGTGCTTTCGTGACCACTCCCTAAATAAACCAAATTAAGTATCAACAATTTTATTATGATTGCAAAGTATATAATCTACTCTCAAATCGTGTGAAATTTGAAGCTCATACGACATTCCGCTTTTGAGTTATGAGACAAAAACGAAATTTAGATGAAATATTTTGCATTCGGTAGAGACAATCAAGGAAAAAAGTCCTTGGAACGCTTACACACTCTGTCGAAATTCCGTGCAGAATTTCTTATGTTCATGGAAATGACCTATATTGTGTTTGGGAAGAAACATGACATCTACAACAATGATTTACCCTTCCCTCTCCCCATCAAGCAATGTTGGAATACATTGGGGAACCGCTGAAGACATTGGCATTTCTCAACATTGCACGGGGGAGAGGGGGTGACAGTTTTCCGTTATTTACACGCATGCGTTCCAAGACTTTTTTCCTTGATTGTAGCCTGGTTGGCCTAGATCAAGGCCTTACAACCTGTAGGACTAACCATGTCATGTCTAAGTAAATGTTTATCAAAAATGCATTGAGGCTTAAGTATGGTGAGCCTCATAGAGAGTGAGGTTTGCCTGGATGCCTTACATAGGAAGTAATTTGATATGTGTCTGAGTTGGACGAAACCATGGCAACAGGTGTAATGAGTAATTCACCATTTGACAAAGGCATTCATTTCGCCAGTCCCAGGAGCGTTTTCCTGTACTGTCCTAAATGACTACATAGCCTTTAATATCAATCTCAAAAGTCCGTGACGCAACATTAGTAGAAGCAAATAGACAATGAACGATAAAACAACATTTTGCAAATTTTGGGGAGACAAAAAGTTCCTTTTAGTCATTTCATTGTCCTCTTGTGTGTTATGATTAGGCTATTCCAGGTGAAATCCATACATCTCCTATGGAAGACATGAACCTAATCTCCCACACAGATATGGTGTAAATTTCAAGTGGAGAAACCCATTAAGGGCTGGGGTATGAACGCTTGGACAGTATTTATTTTGGGACATTAGAGCACATCAGACATATCGAATTGCATTCTGAATACGAAGAATGTCATTCTGATATCAAATAATTTTGATTTTTGAAATTACAATTTAATACACATTTTATGGCAAATCATTAAAATTGATATTTTTGATATTTAACAGTACTTGAAGTAAACTTTATAAATCTGATGATTTATACTTAAAGTGTATGTAGGTGGGATGAAAAGCCGACGATCAATTGAAAATTTTGACCTTTCGTATTGAATTAGGTCTTTTTGGGAAAAAAATCCATATCTCCAATATGAAAGGTCAAAATTTTCAATTGACCGTCGGCTTTTCCTCCCTGCTACTTACACTTTAAGAATATATCATTAGATTTATATAATTTACTTCGAGGACTGTTATATATCAAAAATTTGAAAAATATCAAATTTTTATAATTTGTCATAAAATTTGTATTATATGGTGATTTTCAAAAAATGAAAATTATTTGATATCAGAAAGACATGCTTCGTATTCAGAATGCAATTCGATAGGTCTGAGGTGCTCTCATATCCCACAAAAAATACTGTCGAAACCCAATAAACGCTCATTTTAGATCCCTTAAGGTAATCAGGAAATTCACACTCCCTGTGTGGAAGATTAAGGCCATGTCTTCCATAAGGGATGTACAGTATTAATTTCAACTGGAAAAGCCCATTGGCGTTTTGTTATCATGCTTGTATTTATTTCAAGTTATTTACAGTCCTAAATTACAAAATCTTATCACAATACTGCTTTCTAACCATTTTTGGCAAAAATGAGATGTTGGTACTATGTAAGAACAAAAATTGGCTTTCTATTGATATCAAATTAAAGACTTATCTCCATTTCTGATCCTGATCCTGATATAGCCACAGACCAGTAAAACATGGGCTTATCTCCAATAGGCCCAAGGTGCTAATTAATGGAACAAGACAGGACACAAGGTTTAAATGGAGATGATGCAGTGTTACAGTGAATGCTCAACATGTACTGTACCAATTGAACCTAATCAGTCACCAGGCACCTTAGTAATTTCAAGAGGATACTTGATATTTATTGTGTTATGAAAGTCAAACTGGACATTTCCCATATGCAAAACATTGTGTAATTCATGATACAAAACAGGATATTAAAACTGGTTACTACTATTGAACAAATGTCATAGCCAGTGCATCTCAATGCCCAAATGATTTTCCAGGATTAGAATATCAAATTTGTCGAAAATCTGTGAATCGATTCTCACAAAGATTAAAGTTGATTTTCAAAAGTTTTCAGAAGTGAAGTCTATGTAGTTAGTTCCCCAGAATCAAAATAATGATTCTACTTCCCACAATATTCTTAATTGGCAATGACATGCTAACCCTCTTTTCCTCCTGGGGGTTTCCTGTGACTTCAGAGAGGTCAGTACTTGAGAAGGGAGCATAAATATAAATGTGATAATTGGCTTCCTTGACTCATTTCCCATCAAATCAATGTATTACGTACAATGCAGTTTTTTTTAGCATTATGTGTTATCAGGGGTAGATAGCAACACATACTGTACAATACATTATGTGTTTTCAGGGGTAGATAGCAACACATACTGTACCATACATTCTGTGCTATCACAGGTAGATAGCAACTCATACTGTACAATAACTTATGTGTTATCAGGGGTAGATAGCAACACATACTGTACAATACATTGTGTGTTTTAATTTTTTCCAAGGTTCCTTTCAGCATTAACAGTCGCGTATACGTGTGCGACGTCAAGCGTGTGCATTGGACCTTGTGTAAAATAATACGCGCAGGACGGCTAGCAGTACGCTTAATTTGTTAAAGGAAATCTGAATAACAGTATATCAGGAGTAGATAGCAACACACACTGTGCAATACATTATGTGTTATCAGGGGTAGATAGCAACACACACTGTACACTACATTATGTGTTATCAGGGGTAGATAGCAACAAATACTGTACAATACATTCTGTGTTATCAGGGGTAGATAGCAACACACACTATACAATACATTATGTGTTTTCAGGGGTAGATAGCAACACATACTGTACAATACATTCTGTGTTATCAGGGGTAGATAGCAACAAATACTGTACAATACATTCTGTGTTATCAGGGGTAGATAGCAACACACACTGTACAATACATTATGTGTTATCAGGGGTAGATAGCAACAAATACTGTACAATACATTCTGTGTTATCAGGGGTAGATAGCAACACACACTGTACAATACATTATGTGTTTTCAGGGGTAGATAGCAACACATACTGTACCATACATATGTTATCAGGGGTAGATTGCGGCACACACTGTTCCATACATTATGTGTTATCAGGGGTAGATAGCAACACACAATGTACAATACATTATGTGTTACCAGGGGTAGATAACAACACATACTGTACAATACATTATGTGTTATCAGGGGTAGATAGCAACACACTTGGTACCATACATACTATGCTATTAGGGGTAGATAGCAACACACACTGTACCTTACATACTGTGCTATCAGGGGTAGATAGCAACACATACTGTAAAATACATTTTGTGCTATCAGGGGTAGATAGCAATACACACTGTACCATATTATATATATTGTGCTATTAGGGGTAGATAGCAACATACACTGTACCATACATGCTGTGCTATCAGGGGTAGATAGCAACACATACTGTAAAATACATTCTGTGCTATCAGGGGTAGATAGCAACACACACTGTACCATACATACTGTGCTATCAGGGGTTGATAGCAACACATACTGTACCATACATACTGTGCTATCAGGGGTAGATAGCAACACACACTACCATACATGCTGTGCTGTCAGGGGTAGATAGCAACACATACTGTAAAATACATTCTGTGCTATCAGGGGTAGATAGCAACACACACTGTACCATACATACTATGCTATCAGGGGTAGATAGCAACACACACTGTACCATACATGCTGTGCTATCAGGGGTAGATAGCAACACATACTACCATACATGCTGTGCTATCAGGGGTAGATAGCAACACACTCTGTACCATACATACTATGCTATCAGGGGTAGATAGCAACACACACTGTACCATACATGCTGTGCTATCAGGGGTAGATAGCAACACATACTACCATACATGCTGTGCTGTCAGGGGTAGATAGCAACACATACTGTAAAATACATTCTGTGCTATCAGGGGTAGATAGCAACACACTCTGTACCATACATACTATGCTATCAGGGGTAGATAGCAACACTCACTGTACCATATATTATATATATTGTGCTATCAGGGGTAGATAGCAACATACACAATACGTATGGTGTGTGTGTGTTGTAAATAATGCCCATACTAAATACAGTATACAAATGTAAAAAAAGAACCCAATTTGATTATTACACACAACTTGTTTTTATACTAATCTTTTTATTTGAAGTTTTGCATCTATGTGTATCAATAATATATTTTTACTAAAAATATTCTATGACAGGCAATATCCATGCTTGCTAAACCCAGATTATTCTCATCATAAATGAACATTAATTTCAAAATTAATATGCAAGGTGTGCGGAAGGAGTCATAACAAGGGATTGATTGCTGCAAGCTATATTTATGAGTTTGGTATATTGTTTAAGTAAATTGGAATAAATTGGAAAACTCTCTGGCTTATAGACGAGGCAAATCCTGCAGGAGCCTTTACTTGATTAATCAGCCAATTCATGCAAGTGGTGCTACAATCTCATACATAATGTGACATTTATGTACACAAAATTGTACACTATTAAGTGAAATTTTCTATACTTGTAGTTGCACATTGCTTATTAATAATATCTGAGACAATTATACGTACATGGATAAGAGGGGAACCCACAATCAATTGTTAACAGCTCAACCGTACCAATCCCCTGCAATTTATCGATTTGACCAGTGGCAGTGCTTTAGTTATATTCGTCTCAGGTGCTACAATCAAATTTGAGTTTGATTTCTCATAAACAAGCAATATGCCCAATTTTATGTTGCAATTCATTACCTAGCCAGAATAAATCCATACTTGCAACAAGCTCAAATTAATACTTCACTTGGTTTTACCATAAACATCTTCATTTTCAGAAGACATTTATGCCAAAGTCCAAAATGAGATTCATATTTCACCAAACAATACTCATTTTTGTCCCAAAAATTGTGTCAACTCAGTGTGAAATCAAAACACAACTTGTGGTTCGATATAATTTAAAGCTGTTTCTCTTCTAATTTCTCATGTAATAATCAAGGAAAGATTATAGTTTGTTCAGCTCATAATCGGCAGGAAATGTTAGGTTCTTAAGTAGACCCATGTTAAGAGTGTTATAGTTGACATGTCTGGTCTATATTTTGTGTGCAAAAGAAAGTAGATAAAGTATTTGACTTGAATTAATTGTGATGCTTCTGGCGAGATGTCAAAAGACAATTCTCAAAATCAAATATATTGATATTAATCTGCGATGTTATAAGGCCCACCGATTACAAGCTGATCAAACTATAAGTGGGAGACAGTAAAACCTAAAACAGCCCCTGGTTCCTGGTAACCAGTGCAGCCTGAACCAGGAGCAAACTATTTTCACAGAAAAGTGACTTTGGCTGTTAATCTGTTGATCTATCATAATTTCAACACCTTGAAATTGATTATTAGACAGTGTCCATTAATGAACAAAACGTTTCCTTTTATAAATTTTAAGTAAGCTTAATTTGATCAGTTTTGAGTAAAAATATATGGTGTGTGCCACATTTGGTAACTAATATTTGAATAGAATTTTGAATTGGACTGACTTGAAGCTCCTGGTTCACATGAAATCCCTGTGAATCAGGCAATACTTCAGGTGAAAATGGCTCCTGGCTGAGACGTTTTTATTCTCACTCAGGCCTTGGTAATATTAAGAATGTTAGTTTACTAAGGTGTGTGTTACTAATTGCAAGCAAATTGGAGCAGACTGATTTGAAAACATTCAAAATATCTGCTTCTCAAATCAAACAGACAGTATTTGTTTGATGTTGAATCTGCCACTACGAAATCCAACATGGTGTTACTCTCAACTTGAGATAAGACACAGTATAGATACTGTTTTTTTCAGTATTCGAGCAGAAGGATCCAAAAGCACCTGCCTCCTTGCCTATTAAACACAACACACAGTACATTCAATGTTATTTATGTCCCGATGCATTGTGTTCACTTGCATGGTCATACATTTGTAACCGAGTTTCATGTCAATTCAGTGTATATGTTGTTCTTATTACATAATTTTGTGTGTTTGTTTTCAGTTCTTATAGTAGCTGGAATCTTAGTAGAAGCAGTACAAAGAGGTAAGACAAAAACATCAGGTTTTTTTTCTTTATTCAACAGACACAGTAGTGAAATCATGTAACCTATTTGAAGACAAATTAGTCAATACAAGTAAACTGTCTTCATGGGTTGCGTACAGAGATGATGGAAATATAAGAGTTTGAAAAAAGTGCAATCAATTGGTAGAATTAGAGATGGTTGAACCATGAAGGTACTACCTTCATGGATGAACCTGGGTCCTCTGATCGCAGATGGAAGTGTTTGTATTGAGCGTCTAATGCAGAAAGGGTGGGAGAAAGGGTAGATTGCTTGAAATACAACAAGGAAATGTGCAGAAACAAGAAACTCTCACATCCTTGCATCAAGTGCACATTGGTTTCTTAGAAGTGGAATTTTTGGTTTGAAAAGTGACAAGAAATAAGTATACTTTGCTTTGGAGCCTCATCTTAAACAACTTCCAGCAGCAAACTCGGTTCTCCCAGGGTATGATAACTATCTATAATTTGCCCTTAATATCATGTTATTACAGTGAAACAAATTGAATACATGAAGTTTCAATGTTGAAAAGTGTTATTTTAAAAGACAACAACAACTTCAATTTGATCATACCATATGGAAGTGAGTTTTTCATACATTGATGTATGAGGTTAAAAAGCCAATAATGAGATAAGATGATTTGTAAGTTAAGCGTGATAGATGATAGCATAAGACGTTCACTGGATACATTAGTGTGTTAAGGAGAGTGGGGCCAAGTGATGATCAATCAAAAACAAAGGGTTTACTCTCAATGCATGTGATATGGTATGTGTGCATAATGGTGCCCTTTTACTGTGCCTGTATTATGTATTGACATGGTTGGTAATGCCATCGGGAACTTGTATCGCAATATTTTATACTTCGTACTGTCTGATGGAAAAAGGAAACTTTTAAAGCTGTCTTCCTGCATTCTGTGGCAGTAAGTGATGGTTTCATAGGCCCAATAAATTAGGCAGCTTTAATTAAGCTAGAGCTACTTAGCATAAAACAAATAAACATAAAAATACCTTGAAATTCATTTATTTGTTACTATTTAGCATTAAAATTTTGATTTTTAATAGGCTTCACACATATTTGTTATGTCAATGAAAATTACCTCATGCAAAATGTCATCAAAACTTCAGGATTCGGTAGACACTACATTATATGATGATGTGATCCATGTAACATTAAAAACTGATGTTGTGTTCATCCAAATTTAGTGTTGAGATATGAAGGGTCTGGATTGCTAAAAGAAGACACAGATATTAATGGTTAGAATTAAAACTAAGTGAACGTCCCTTTAAGATTTACATTTCTTATAATTGATGATGTCGGCATGAATTGTCTGTGACTTGTATATATGGCTGTCATCGCTATTATACCCAGAGCAGTGAGTATGTAGCATGACATTTAGCCAATGTTGTGCATCATGTATGGGAAGGTGTTTTTGAATTGAAAGATATGCTAAATTGATTATTATACGGAAGTTTTGTTAGGAGTCTTAGCCATTCTTGAAAAATATATTATTAATTTGATGGTTTAATTTGTTCGAATTTATTTTGTAAAGCTAAAATTGTATTCAGCTGATGATGTATAATGATTTGATGAATAAACAAATTTCTGCACTTCATTTTAATTATTTGGTGTAAACATTTCATACCTGATTGCAATTTTACATATTCTAATAATATCAATAACTCTCTGTATTATCCTTTTATGTGTGCATATGCAGGGCACGATATGACCATTATCGCATCGCATTTTGCTACACAATCTAGCCAAATTGCTATGAAATCACACAAACATATCTGATTCCTATACATAATTATTGCTATGCAAATAAAACTTTGTCACAATTTTGCTATGTAAAATTTTGACACTAAATTATGCCCTGTGCATATGTTTATTCTGTTCTGCACATAATATTCTGAAAGTTAGATAATATTCATTTTGTGAAAAAATGAATGATTTTAGATGTAGATACCGGTGTTTTTGCCACTGCCAACCACGCAGACGATCCCTAATTTTTGCCTGTCAGTGCAAGAGCAGGGAATGTCTAGATTTATCAAATACACTCATATTTTGCAATTAAGAGGTAATTTAATTATTTCATTCTTGATATCAAATTCCTTCTCCTGCATCTTGAAAATGCTTACTTAACCCCTAAAGGCCCGCTGCTTTTTGGCGAAGGGAAATGAAAGAAGGAAGGAAAAAAGAAAGAAAGAAGATGAAGAGAACAGTTGTTTTCTCCACTTTGGTTTTAAATCGCCAGCCCTTCTGGTACAGGTTTTAAATTGCCAGCCCTTCTGGTGTAGATAAAGGACTGGGGATAGCAGGCCATGAGTATGAAAGCTGCTTGGCCAATGTTTTTGTGTGTATATGTGATTTTGGCATCGGATCATTTTGGGATGCTTGGTCTTGCAGTCGTTTGTAGAATAATATTTTGTAGTATTGAGGTCGGTTAGGACTAATTATAAGGCCTGATTTAGGCTTAAAGTTAAATTTTTATTACTTCTGTGTGTGCCGAGTGTACACGAGCATAAACACAGAAGTGATAAACAATAACGCTGATTGGCTGATCAATGGTCTTGCTATAGTTGGTATAGCATTGTACGTACAAGTTCGCTGAAGGAAACAGGTTGCGAGTTCGGTTGGTCAGTGGGTTTTGGGGTGGGTTTTTCTGGTTGATGGCTATCATTCATATTTTTTAGAAGGATCCATGTTTTATGGTTAACATGTGTAAACTCAAAGATCTTAAACTAATTGTTATTTTGTTGTACATTTTACAGAGCATGCAGCAGCAGCAATATTTCTTGTAGTAGGCTTCCTGTTTTTCATTCCTGGATGTAAGTATACACAATGTCATAGATTATTTCCCCATTTCAAATATGTGACATGATCAAGGGGAATGAGTCGGATGTCGCTAATATTGATTTTGAGATATTAGCAAAGAAAGTGTTAAAATTCTTTTGTTTTATATTGTTTTCAGCAATTGATAAATTGACATAACTTCGCAAAGAAAAGTTGTATAAACATGGGATTTTCAGTTTCTGAAAGCTCTAAATGTCCTTTTTAGAAACATGTGTAAAACTCATTTTTGACCAGGGTCGATATGTGACTCATTCCCCTTGATCATGTCACATATATGCATATTGGGCTGTTCCATTTGATCAGTGGCATCATATGGGGGGACCATGATTGGGGGGCTCCAGGTCTGATTGAACGGCACAAGCCGTTTTGGGGCAATTTTACTAAGGGATTTTCTACATTTTCAGATCGATTGGGGGGCACTTTCCCCTGTACCCCTATGACGGTACTCCACTGTATTTGATATCCATGTACCCCCTATTGAAGATATCACCTTAATTTGCCACACAGGGAGTGTGGATTTCAAATGAAGTCACCCATTTCATGTAGTCCCATTTGAAATTCACACTCCCTGTGTGGAAGAATAAGGTCATGTCTTCCATAGGGGAAGTATGGGCTTCAACTGGAATAGCCTTTTTGCACCTGTTTGTGAGATATAAGTCTCTTTGTGCAGATAATTTACTCATTTTGAATTTGAGAAGCATTTGCACACATGCTCATGAATACACATAGTCATGAGTCTTCAAAAATTAGAATGAACTATCCCGGGAACTATCCTGAAATATTGAGTGGTGTTTCAGACCACCCGATTATATTTTACTTCAGTACATGCAACATATTTTTTAAGTTGAATAAATATATCAAATATGTAGCACCTGAATAATATGAAAGTTCCAACAGGAAAAAAAACATTACATACTTGGATGTCTAATGTTGGTGATGACATCAATTGCAATGGTGGTACTTATGATGTAAACAATGATTAGGAGGGGGAAGAGGAGGAAGGAGAGGAGGAAAAAGAGGAGCAGGGATATGATTAACAATATAGTTAACAAGATTGGGCTATTGATGCTATTCCAGTTGAAATCCATACACCCCCTATGGAAGACATGACATTAATCTCCCATTCAGGGGGTGTAGATATCAAATGGAGTCACCCATTCAGTTAACCTCTCTTGAAATTCACACTCCCTGTGTGGAAGATTAAGGTCATGTCTTCCATACAGGGTATATGGATTTCAACTGGAATAGCTATTAATAACAACAACTAAGATGCCAACTAGGACTGATTTCTAGTATTTTGCACTGATTTGGAAAAATACTGAAAATGGTTGAGAATACTGTAAATACCTTCGCAGCAACAACAATAGTAACTATAACAATATTGATAACAATATTAATAGTTTAATCTGTTGCAAAGTTCCTTTTATCGTTAACCATCACGTATATGCACACAAACGTCAAGCGTGTGCATAGGACCTTGTGGAAAATAGGCGGATAGCAGTTCGCTTAATTTGTTAAAAAAATTATGATGATGATGATGACAATAAATAATAATGATATACCGTATTCATTCCAATAAGCGCCAAGGGCCCTTAACAAAGTCATTTTGGATGGGCACTTATTTTTTACCTTGTTTGCCTATTTTTTTATAATAATTAAGGCGTTTATTAAAGACAAATTTTCATATTATAATAAAAGGGTCCCGAGACGTTCTAGTAGCTTTTCTGATGCAGAAAATGTATTCCAAGTTTATGCAGGACTTGTAGACCTGCAGCTATTTCACTGTATCAACATCTATCTGTCACTTCAACATTACTACCCTTAAGCAAATTGAAAATACCCTTAGTGGGCGCTTATTGGGGCATGGGCGCTTATTGGAATGAATACGGTAATTAAAATAATACTCAATTAAAGTGTAAAATGATCAATTTGTAAGGCGTGCATAGTAGTTATCATTGCTAATTCTATTGATTGATGGCCTTCAAATCCTATCTAATTGACAAAATTATTGCAAGCTCAAAAAGTTGTACACACATGTACAGCAGCAGTTGATCAATTGCAATAACAGAAATGAACATAAATATTGTTTTATTGATATATTGTTGCAATTTACTGGTTTATTAAAATTGACCACCGGTAGATTGTATTTGTTATCAGGTTAAAATCCATATGAAAGGATATAATTATATTTTTTCAACAATTATAATTAATTCATGTAATACTATTGATTACACAGTCTGTTGTGCATGTTGATTTCTGTATAGCAATTATATGTCTTTGGATGGGGGAAATGATGGTAGCTGTTTTTTTTAAATAAAACCAATATCAACAAAACAAGCAAAAGGAAAACATATTAAACAAACAAACGAACAAATTTGAAGTGACCAAATTGGTTTTCAAAGTGTCAGTTGACATGACAATGATGACATGAAAGAGAGTGGTGCTCCAGTGGTTATGGTCTTTGACTCTGGTGCGAGAGGTCCCATGTTTGATCCAAGGTGGAAGCAAAAATTCATATTCAATTATAAGTTTAACAAATTCCCCATGTCCTATTATTGCAATATCATGTCAGATCTTTGAAGGAATGAACTTCTTATATTATATTTAGTTAGGTTTCATAAAACCATAGCTGTGATAGTGATAAACATAACAAGGATTTGTCATTTAAAAATATATGTCAAAATTAAACATTTTTCACTATTTGTACTTATTACAGGTTCAAATGTATGGGGTATGATTTAACTAATATTTATGTTTGTTTGTTTGTTTGTTTTATTTTCTCCAGTGTATCACACAGGTTATGCATACTTTGCTGCCAAAGGTTACAGAGGTTTTGACATGAACAAACTGTCTATTTTTACAACGATAAGATGAAACTATGGATCAAAGTACTTTGTGGGTAAAACTCTAGGTGCACCACACTAACACTATATATATAGTGCATGACTGTAGAACTATATGCACCACTGAGGTAGATACAGGTAATTTGTTGAATACTATGAGGCAAGTGTGGTAGATTTAGTTAGATCAGAGCCGATTTGAAATGTGGGAAAATGAAATGGCAGATCAGATTCAAATTAGTATGGGAATCAAGCAATTGAATCATAAAATGGAAAAGGATAGGGCATGGTCAGCAGAACAAGAATGAAAGTTAACTGCCAGCTAGTATTCCAATTTAAGCAGTCACTGGAAGATTGGAAGGAATCCAAAGTCTGCAGAGTAGCAGTCCAGAATGGTTATCTATTTAGAGGGTTCTATCAGTGTCTACATGGTTGTGTTCCAGCTACTGGTATTTCAACTCATAAGCTCCTGAGGATATCTCCAACAATGGCAAACTTGTCTTAACATCCACTGCATCATATTTTGTCCTTGATATGTTTTATACAAAGGTGTTAGATTATAGTAGTTTGGATACCACCATATTTGCACATTGCTCATTATGGCCAAAAATAGTGTACCTCCTGATGCACCTGGCAAACTTTGACCCGTTTACACAGAGAAGTCTACTTCAATTGCGACATCAATTTACATCGGTGTTTACACTGTAGTCGAGTTCAAAACAAATTGTGAATTCAACTTTTATGCCATCATTTGCTTGTGCTTCAAATTACTGTTTTGAAGTCGACTTCATATTTCGTGTTCGTTTACACAGCATAAGTCGAGTTTGAAGTCGACTTTGAATTCGATAAATGTTGCTCCGGGGCATCATTTGAAGTCAACTTCTAAAGTCGAGTTCAAAACATGGCGACCCTGTTTACACATAAATGAAGTCGAGTTCAAAGTTGACTTTCAGACACTGTGTAAATGGGATCTTTGACTTGAAGGGTGTGCTTGTTTGTACTCTATGCGTAATGGTTGGTGGCAATAATGAGAGCTAAGCACAACCTTTTGTTACAATGAAGTTCAAAGATGCCAATTATTGTTTGATTTTTGGGCCTTTGCTGATAGATGCTTGAGGTGCACTGTTTTGGTTCCTGTGCCTAACAATCCAATAAGGTTGATTTGCCATAGGGTTACACACTGTGCTATTTGGTGTTCACACTCTATTCTAATATCCTTGGTTATTAGAAGACAACAAATGCCATAAGTCTCAAGGTTTGTTAGAATTTTCGGCAAGGTTCTTCAGCAGTCTGCCGATTTGGCACTGTTTACAGCACAATCACAACCAAATGGGATTATGATTGACTAATTGAATCAAATCATCATCACATCGGCAGCTCATTTGCCGATGATTCTGCATAGCTTTCCGCGTCAGAAGTTCTTTTTATGCATAATCAGGATGAGCAGTTGGGCACTTTCGAAGAACCTTGCCGAATACTACAGTCCGGAAGATATAAGTCAAGCGTGAATACAATAATTCTCTTTATATTAGGTTTGTAAAACAAAAACATTTTTTCCTTCAAAAATTTGTAATGAAAGGGAAATACTGGATATGGACTATTAAACTGGTGGGCTAACAAACTATCCAAACAGAACCAATAAGTGGTACATCAAGTAAACTTTGGTTGTATAATGCATGCATTTGTTAGATGTTTGAAATCAGCCCAGTAGTAGTCCAGTAGTTAGGAGGTAGCAAATGAAAATAAGGTGCAACATTATAAACATAGTGCTGATGGCTTGTATTGCCAGTAGATCATATTCACAAATGATTTGCCAAATGAATTTTGTGGTTACATTACATGAAATGTGATCAAATAAAATGAGGAATTTGTTCAGTCAAATACTTTTTTGGTGGTTTTTTTTTTAATCTAATTGAAATTTGATCTGGCAGATTTGAGATATATCAATAGCTTCATTTTGCTGAATTGACTATTCTAGGCAAAATCCATATACCCGCTATGGAAAACATGACCTTAATCTCCCACACAGGGGGTCTAGTTCAAATTACCCATTCAGGTAACTCCATTTGAGTTGAGATTCACACTCCTTGTGTGGACGATTAAGGTCATGTCTTCCATGGGGGTGAATTACATGTCCCCCTTTGCTGACCTGGTTGCCATGCCTGCAAAGTGAAAGTTTTTGAAAAGTGGACAGCATTCCAGGATGCCTGACCCTTCAAATCACATTGTAGGGACATAGAACTCATTTTGCTTGTTCACATCACATATGATTACCTGTTAATGTCACAACTCTAGTCTCAAAGCTAGTATTGACAGAAAATGAAATAAAACATTCCACATTTGGTATTCAATTTTTGACCAGCTTTTTAAAAATTGATCAAGTTGATATGGCCCTGTGTTGTCTTTGTGAGTACATCAAATTTATATTTATTATCAATTTGATATTTTGTATTCTTATCAAATGCATAAGGTCTTTGTGTAGTGATTTGAATATGGTGTATGAGACAACTCATTTGTTGAATGCCAGGAGGTAGTAAGTGCAGAGTAATAACCAAATGAAGAGCTTATTTCCAAACCGTGTTAAGTCCACAAACACATGTTTCTGATTTACCTGTGTGATATTGCAATGGGTTGTGATGCTATAGGTATTATAATTTCAGTTGGATGCACCATTACAAAGCGAACAATGGATGGATGCACAATAACAATACTGTGTGAGGCCTTTGATTCCCAAATGAGAATAGTCTGCATATTGTTAACCAGCATTGTTGTGGTAAATACTGGCTTGTTGGTGGTACAACTCATTATTGCTAATGTCAAACTTGTCACAGTAATTGTGATTGTATCACACAAGTAAATGAGAAACATGTGGTTGTGGACTTAACACGGTTGGGAAATAAGCTCTTCAAATACTTATTACCTTCTTGTATTCAACTGATACAATGTACATAATTGAAAGCAAAAAGGTCATAAGTGCATAGTAATAACAAAGCACTTATAACCTTCTTGTATTCAACTGACAAACTGTTCCTTGTCAAGCTGTCACAAGAACCAAACAAAGAATCTGAACAAAAAAAGGTCATTGGGACAGGAAGATGGTAGAAATTGTGGTAAAATTTTTTTAAAGTTACCGAATTGGGATATCTAAATGGCAGGATTTGCAACTCTGTATTCAATATGTAGAAACTTGTACACAGTACTAGAAGATTCTGTCCCTATTTGTTTACAAATTGTATTATAACTGTGATATTTGTTTACATGTCAACTACATGTAATTCAGTTGTTCCATTGTTTTTAGGCCACACTTGTTTGTAATTGAGTTAGTGAATGTTAATGATTGTGGTGTTATTATTATGAAGGTAATGTGCAATGTAATTTGTAGATTTGTCATTGAATAGATTGAAATGAAAGGAGCTATAGTCTGTTTAGTATAAGGTGGAACATAACCGACATCAAAATGCATTGATCTGACTCAAATAAAGCAGAGGTCATGTTGCCAACTTACGGTTAATATACTTTAGTTTTAAGAGATCATTTTGATAAAGATGGAATATGACTTTGGACAGGGTGTATAAGATAATAAAGGTTAATGGACAAGGTCATGTTGAACAATATATTGGACAGACTATATGAACATATGTAGAGTTCATGTACAAAACATGATAGGTTATGTGCTGCCTTGTGGTATTTTCTTAATATATTTTGCTATAGATAGCAGTGTATATGACATTGAATATAAAATAATCAGTGTGTACCTAGTTCTTTTCTTGAACTATAACTTTTCAATTATGTATTTATCATACTTAGGCCAAACAAAAAAATAGGTTTGTCTCATGTCACCCACGCACATTGGATTTCTGATGGTGAAAACATTTAAAAATAAAATTTGATTTTACAATTTTTTTTTCATTTTCAAAAAATTAAAACAAATTGCCAATGGCAAAACGTAATGCGCCAAAATCGATGAGTTTTCAATGGGTAACTCCCCTGAACGCCTGATTTATTGATAAAATAAAAATAAAAAACACATACCGTATTAGATTTCAAACTTCCATGTGACAGACAAATCTATCTTTTTTTGGCCTTAGTAATTTGGGACTTGTCTATTTAGTAATTAAAAGGAATTTATTTCATAATATATTTCTATCAGCTGCTGATTATATTGTTTTGCATCTGAACTCTCCATATGGATCAAACAAGGAAGGGCAATTGTTGACTAAAGACGTCTTGTAATGTAAGGAGTTCAAAGTTGAGTTCTGTTAGGGACTACATAAAAATGAACAAGGACTCAAAGGTGACCTGTTAGAAAGAAACTGTTATTTTCACCTTGCTCAGTCTGACATGGGTAATATATTTGATACAAATTGTTATTGTTAACTATTATATAGTAAGTCAGATCAATACAACATGGGTAGTTGTAAAGTGTGTGTTATGATATCTTGGTGTAGATTATTCATGCAGTAGTTCAAAACATTATTTTGTAAATTAAATCAAATACTGGAACTAAAATTTGCAACTCACTTTGCTACGTTGCGTCCGAAAGCATCAGACTTTGTCAGGCATCTGATTGAAGATGTTGTGATGACGTAGCAAAGTGAGTTGCAAATTTTAGTTCCAGTATTTGATTTAATTTACAAAATAATGTGTGTTATGATACTACAGAAAAATCTATTCCTACAGTTTTGGACTTCTGTTTCAGTTCTTAACCTGAATTTGTACTTTGCTTTTGCAGAAAGGCAATTCTAATGCATGTTCTATATTTTCAGGAGTAGAAGTGGAGCTGATAGATGGTTATCGCTTTATTGACCAATCCACTGTCTAACATACTAATTGGTAGATTGGTATTGTACTGATCATCTCGCCACCAAAACAAGGTTCTCCGTGCAATGCATACATAAAAGCCCATTTCTGATATTTTGCCCTTTTCATTTAAGCGCATTTATACCAGATTATTTCACATTGTGTACAATTAAAGGATGCTTATCATGCTTATGAAAGGAGTACAACAAACAACATGTACTTTGCTGGTATACATTGTGTAGAGACCTCGTTTTGAGATGACAGTGGAAAGGGTCAATATGCGCAAATCTTTACAGCACTTATATTTTCTAAATTTTGACTTTTGCTAAAATTGCAGGAGATACTATTTTGGGCACATTGGTGCATGGCCACTTATCATGGTGGGTTTCCCATAGCATATCGCACATTGAGTTATACAAAGCCCGCCACATAGAGTTATACAAAGCCCGCCTACTCCTAAATTCCTGAATTATTATGTATTGATATTTCATAACAATATTATGTGTAAATAGAATTCACTGGTGTATATATCAGAACAAATTAACACAATCTAGGATTATATATGTTATATCACAATTATTGAAAATAAAGATATTTTAAAGAAAACAATCACTATCATATGATTTTGATTTGTAAACACTAGTTCTGTTCATTGTATTTTCACTTTATATTTGCAGTTGCTTATAACTACCAAATTCGAATAAAATCAAACAATTTTTTTAGTTGGTTTTAAGTAGTTCACAGCGATATTTCCATATTATGTATACTGTAAAGCTGCTTCATTTTGCAGGTACTTAATAATTTAAAAAATTGAAGGATTGGTGCAAGACCCTATTAGAAAAAGCTGCTCCATAGGCATTTGACAATATCTGCTTTCTATATTGTACACAATCTATAAAATGTGACACATGGCAGCTATTGCAGATGGGGCCTATAGCAGTAACCCACAAAAATACTCCAAGACCAGAATCCTAGTGTTACTTCCAAACCTGCCAAACCTTTTGTATTTGTGGCTATAAAAGTTTGAGAAACTGGGCTCCTGACGATGTTTGTGAAATTAAACCTAGCAAAATTAAGAAGTTTCAGAGAAAACCTTATAGTTTTATTTTATAACATAAACACCTCATAAATCAATTAATACATTTAAATATTTGTTAAAATCTTGAATATTTCAGCACTCTGCCAATATCTCACATTGTTTTGCATGCAAATATATTCTATAATAATACTTCTGTTGATATATGAATGCATGATAGATATAGACAACAACTTCAAGAGATCTCCAAGTATATTGACTGCTTAGAGCACAAAACTAATTGCTAAGGTTGCTTGAAGGATGGAAATGTAAACATCCTTTGTATGACATTAAAGAAGCCTTAACAGTGAAGTTTTGTGCTACAAGCAGTCAATATTCAACTTGTATAAAATACCAAAGATGTACATTTGTACACATATATTCTAGTGAGTCAATTTTCTTAAAATACGTGGTTTTATACGGTGTTTATAATAATTCATGTCAGTGGGATTCAATTTATTTGTGGAGACACAGTGCAATTGAATCTACATTGGGTTTAGGCACTAAAATGTTATTAAGATAAACACCTTTGCATACATTGGTGTGATTTATCTACCAAATTAAAACACTTGATATTTCACCCGACCTACATGTCAAAGGCACAGTGCAACACTACCTCAACTCCAGTTTGCCATTTTGAGAAAAATTGAATTTAAAGAATTCTGGCTTTATAGGGTTTTTGGATAAAGACTATGTTTCACTGGTATGTGGCTTTATTGAGGTTGGAGATGGACACAAGTCATTGTTGTCACTGTGGAAAGACCATTATTTTGTGAAAAGTTCGGTACCAAAATCTTATTTTCTCCCAAAATGGAGATGAGACAGAACGTTTCGAGGAGATGGCATTGTGCTGAGCCCTCAATGTGAGCAATTGCTTGTGGATTAAAGTCTATTAGTGCTTTAGGGTTAGGTTTATGTCAGTGTTTAGGATTAAAGTGATGAAATAGCTAATGAGAAGAGAGGGTGTAGAGCTGGAATGAGCTACAAGCATATTTTTGAATTTCAAAGGTCACACAGTTATTTGAGATATGACTTTGTGATATCAAATAGTGCAGGTGTTATTTGTGCAGTTGTCATTAGTCGACTATTGCAATGTCATTGTCAAAAGTCACAACTATTGCTAATAGTCACAACTACTGGTGACATAGTCTTACTTATACCTTCAAGTCTTGATGTTAGATACCTTACCTTGTATGAAAAAATCTCACTCAAAAAAAAGAACTCAAAATCTATTGTTTACTACCTACATAATAGAAATATTAATACAAATATGTTATCAATTTATAATATATATGTTAAGAGGTGCTACCATAGATCTCTGGCATGAGTGAGATCTTTATATAAATGAAAAGTTTAACAAAGTATTGTTTCTTTACCATTGTGTACTGCCAAATCCCAAGTTATTTGTGGTGAAATATGTCTCAAGGAACAAATGTTTACTTGTCAAATCACACACAAAGTAATTTAAAGTTGGGAAAAATGGGGAAAATGGGAAAATCTCATTTAGTACTTCAAAATACAATTGTGTAACAAAAGTAGCTGCGAACAATTCAAAATGTGTGCAGTGTGCATGAAATAGGCTTTATCTTTACACCACATGTATTAATGTTGGGAACAAGTCGCAAAGTTAACAACAATACCATCGGATCATTTTGAAGACAGTTATGTGTTTACTAGATAATATTATAGGGGTTAATTTGTGTGTGTAGCTGTGTGTGACTGACACATTAAAGCCTTGCTCAAGAGATTGCAGACCAAGAAAGGTCTGGGGAGGGGTATGTTTGTATACTGGTCCAGTACCCATGATCAATCCAAGATCCAGGACCTTGCAAGCACCATATCAAAATCAGTGTATGAGTCCATGATAGGTCTGTGTTCTACATGTAACATGTTATGCCAACTGTTCACTAAGCACTGAATGTACAAACCTATGTGATGCCCACCCAAGCTTAAACATGCATATTGTCATTCAATTTTGGGCTTTTGCTGAAAAATACCACACTTTTTGTCCTCCAATGGTATCCTCTGTCAGTGGCAAACCAAAATGGCCGTTTTACCATAGTGTTACGCACAAACAGTTTTGTGTCAGTACTTTTTGGGTAGGCCTTTAATCTCTTATCATCTGGACAATTTCCAAAAATCGCATTGAGTATGGCCTAATTAACAGTAACTACACATTACAAGGTATTACTGTCATGTGATTAGGTTGTAAATAGTTTTTTATATGAAGTTGTGATTGTTTCACAGTATATATGATGATAGAGCAACTAGTCTGCAATCATTTATTTGATCTTTTCCACTTGTAATCAGTGTTGAAGTATACAGGGGCTTGCCACCCAAGTGGGATTTCTAGAGGTGGTTCATTTTTACAGAAAATCCTCAGACATGGATCCATGTTATAAACAAATCAACCCAAAGCAGCAAAAAAATGGGTGTTTCCTTAGATATGGGTCTATGTTTTAAAAAAATAGCCATAAAATAGCAAAATATTGCCGTTTTGTGGTTAAACATATTTCCCCTAGAAATGGGGTAGAGCTTTGAAGCTCGGGTGACCCTCTGTGTCAAACAATACTTCTTCAAGTACCCCATCGGTGGCATCTAAAGAGAACTCATATTTTTCCCATAATTTTGTTCAGAAATTTTAGCTATGAAATTATATTTACTTGAAATTGAAAATGTGAATTATGTTACAATAATTGCTTTAGTTAAGAAAACAGTAATGCCTTCAAAGCTGAAGTGTCTTGTAATTAATTGTGTATTTATTTAATCTTATTGCTTAGTTACATATGTGCATAGAAAAACTTACCAAAACCAAGTTGAGAAGTGTAACACTTATAAGTGTTAATAGGCTAGATGATATGTGTGGATATCGTGAACAGATAGTATACCTACTATAACAAAGGAAGTTGTGCACCTATTTATCATATTTTTGGCTTCTTGTGGACATTGATATGTTAATAAGAAAACAAGTAACATGTTCACTGCTAAGTTAATGAATTTTTATCACAACAGCTTAATTTAAAAGAAATATGTTTCTAAAAGTTTGGTTTTTAATTATGATATTATTATTTGATTTCATTCCATTAAGTATTACAATAATTTGGATGTCTGTTTTATTTTCAAGTAGCCTTTAAAATAACATTTTAAAGATTCTCTTTCTGAACTTCTTTTTTCAAAGAAATTTTTGTGTGTGTTTTTTAACAGAAAAGTTGTTAATGATTTGGATAAATCTTCTGAAGTATTAAATTTTGCTAAGAGATTTTCTGAAATGAATCTTCAGAATGCTTCCAAAAATGAAATGCTTTGCAGTAAATACTGGGATCTGTTCCAGATAAAGCAAATGATCCTGACAAATGATTCAGCAATCTATAAACTTATGTAATTTGGATGTATACATAAAATTGGAGCAATAAAAATCCATAACTTTTCACCAAGTAATAATCTGTTATTTAAAGTAGATCATGGTAATGACTTAGATTGACGTTTTTTGCAAACATAAATGCGTCACTCTAAGTTTAATTGTTTTGGGTCGTACATATCACGTTGATAGCCAACGTTTTCTGTACAAAAAATGACAAAATTGTTTTTCAGTAGCAATTCTGACTAATAAAATATCCAATTTACAACCCCCTATTTTTAATTTAAACTCAATCCTATGAATAATTTCAATGAAAGTTTCTTCACAATAGAAATGAACCATGAAAATATGTATAAAATCCTTCCAAAATGATATTTAAACTTTTCTAGTAAATACTGAATCTTGGATGTACAGTATTTGTAAACTTGCTAGGGGAAACAAATGACTATATAATTTTCAAAACAAGACACTGGATAGGTTTAATGGTTCTTTCTCTATTTTATACATCTTGTCATTAAGATTCATTTAGTTCTCTCATGAAATATTTTGTCTTGACTGCGTTATTCCAGTTGAAATCACCTGCGATGGAAAACACAAGCTTAATCTCCCACATAGGATGGAGTCACCCATTCAGGTAACCCCCTGCAAAATTCCCACTCCCTGTGTGGGAGATTAATGTCATGTCTTCCACAGGTGGTGTATGGATTTTAACTGGAATAGCCAATTCATGAAAGATAAACAAATCCTAATTATGAAACTCATTTACATGGCATAATCAACTCACTATGTCTAATTGTATTGTAGATATATTGTTAACGAAATGTAAATATCATAGATTTTTTTGTAGTTATTAAATATGAATATATATGTCATCAATGAACAGAATCGTTTTATGTTTGAATTATTTCAGTGTGAATTTGTATTTTGGTAGACAAGTAAACATACAAAACAAACACAACAGTAAAAAACAGCAACTTACATTAAAAAATGTGCCTTCCAGCTAATGCACATGGACGATTTCTGTCAAATTTAAGTCTCTTACTTTTTGCCAAAATTATGAAAAACCTTTTTTTTTACTGAAACATACCATAAAAAGAGGATGCTGGATTCAAGCTCTATTGGAAATTTAATATTGTAATTGCAGTTGTCAAAATTGCTCTGTTATGCTAAACACAACACATTGAAAAACTGTGACATCATTATGAGTTTAAACTAGGGGCCATTAGTGACAGAAAATGCTATCTTGAGTAGATAGCGATAATAATGCTAAATGTATGAATTATCTTCTGTATTCTATTGTTTATTTTCAACGTTTTTGAACTTTTCATATTTTGCAACCTTTTCAAATTTTTGAGCCTCTCCTCAATCTTTTTCATTACCAAAATTTCGATCTTTTCAAAGGTGTTTCACATTGGTCCATAGAACGGTATGTGTTGTATATTACAATTTGGGATGAGGTTATCACTTTTTCATTCATAACATCTAAATGGAATATAATTTAGGCCTAAAATTTCACAGGGATTATGAGAAAAATATGAGCTTTGTTCTGATGCCAAAATCTCCAATAGGAGCGTGTTCAGAAATATTTTGGTGGTGGTGGTGGGGGGGTGACTGGGCACTTGGAACATTTTTGACACCCACCCCACCCTCTTTAGACATACAAAACTTTTTTGACCCCCTTCCAAGAGGTTAGAAAATAACTATCTCCATCGTGCAGTAACGAACTCAATCACAATTATAACAATTATACATGTTTGTTTATACATTTATTTATTTATTTATATAGGCGTAGCCTATTTTCTACAAACTTGCAAATTTAGGGTGTTTTTCACATGATGTGACTTGTATGAAGTTTAAATTTTAATTTCAATTTATGCATTTTAATTTTTTATATTTCATTCTTATAACCAATAATTAAATAAATAAAAGTAACACAAAAAAGGGAAATTGAGAGCAACATCTGTCCACATACTCATGATTTTTTTATTGGTTAATTAGGCCTAAGACTTGTTTATCAGGGACGTAGCCAGCTTTCTTGGTCGGGGGGGGGGGCATGGGGATATAAATTTCGGGGCAAAGACACAAAAAAGTCATTTTGACCCGGTATTATCAGTGGGATATATACATATTTTCTTATAGAGACTGTACAATACATGTAAAGTCTTCAAACTTCCAAAAAGGCTTTATTGGGATAATGTGCGCACGTAGCGGGCAAAAATAATTGTATTTAGGCTACAAAAAAATTGTATTTAGGCTACACTATTTTTGCCCACTATTGGGGTAAAAAGGACTTTATTGGTAGGCCTACAATGTGCGTGTAGGCCTACAGCGTGCAAAAATGTGTGTAGTATTTTCTTGTTAAAACTTTTTTGATCCCCCACCCACTCTAAGGAGCAAACCCCCCTTTTTGGAGACCTAAAACTTTTAGACCCCTCCATTTTGCCCAGCTCCCCCCTCCCCCACCAAAGTGAGCGATGAGGCTGTCGATCGGATCATCCATCTTTAATTTTACCGTGCGCCGTAAATGATATCTTGAGTAGATCATAAAAAACCCCATAAAACATTCAGATATACCAGAAGACATTCCTAACACGCATTCTGATAACTTAGGCTTAGGCCTATATGAATTATTAGGCCCTGAATGATATCTTCAGTAGCAAACAAAAAATGAAACATCAACTATATATAATCATGATAATACTAAAAGACTTTTCAAATACGCGCCAGGCCTATAGCTGGACGTGAGTTCAGAAAAATAGTCATGAAGATGCAGATGCTATAAAATAATGTAAATGTATTAATTATCTTTTGTACTTATAGGCCCTATAGGGCCTATGGGGTTCTTTTTTCAATGTTTTTCAAGTTTTAAGTTTTTCAACTATCAACAACCAAAATCCAGCTTTTTAAAAAAATATTCAACGATAAAAACTATCAAATTTAAAAAAAAACATGAATATATTGGCCTATTCGGTACCACTATAATACCAGAAGACTAACACGGGCGCGTGCTGCTATCATGATATTTTCTTTTATAGTTTATTGGACTCTTAATGTTATTTTCATGAACAGTTTTGAGGAGCATGTTCTTTTGAATTTTGTTAAATGTATGTGAATTATACCAGGAAAGTTGAGAACTTTCCTTATACAGGAAATAATAGCGATTTCCTGATGAGAACCTCAACCCCCCAAGTGAAATGTCGCATTTTCATTTTGCCATAAAGGAGCAATTACGTTTACTATAGCGTTGCGTATCCAGTGGAAACAAAACACGTCCTCCCTAAGCTGCTGAATGTTGATGGCAGTGCTTCTTTAATATGAAAACATTTACTAAAAAAATAATCTTCTCAGAAAAGTTATCAATACTATGCATTCAATAACTTTATTTCTATGATATTTAGTTTATTACTTTCAAATTAATTTAAAATTTCATTTAAACAAGAATAAAAAATCGAACAATAAGGTTTTGGTATATTCATTGTAGAAACAATTTCAATTAGGAATTTCTCATTGGCTCCCTAGCTGAGCACAATTTATAATTGATTGGCTGCAACAGGTGGATCGATACCTACATCGCAGTTCGTACACCGAATTTATGACCAAGTTCTGCTTTATTTATTATTTATAGTCAGGTATTTATAATAATATATGTGTGACTGAATTATACTTTTATCATATTTCTGATAAAAAAAACCAACTTCGAATCACATACTAGTATTTTTTTAAATACAAATTTACACCGGTAAGCTTAAAATAAAAATTATACTAGTATTATCCCGGGACTATTATTATAGAAATTCACGAATATTGGAGCTATACATTAATTATGAGCCCGGGAGTGAAGGTAAAATAGGGGGGGGGGGTGCTTTTTGCAAGGGGGGAAGCAATTTTTGGCAATCTGAAGAAAGTTATTCAAGAACTCGCTCAGTTCCAATTCTCTCGGTCGGGGCCACGTCACATCCATTCATGCATTGGAGTGAAAACAACTTATCGCATATTTTTATTTGCAGAGAGTCAAACCTGGCACAATAGTGTGATAGCTTGTGATACACTCCAGAGTTCAGTGAACACGAATGTTGTTTTCACTCCAGTGCTATTGTCAGCCGGTTCATGCCCGGATGTCCGACCGACAGAATAATTGAAACTCCCGGCTCCAATCGGGAGTTCCAACAGGTACTGTGTATATGTTTGTATGTGTGCATTCACATACATACACACTTTGCCGTCGGTACGAAGAAATCGTTGCTCCAAAAATGACTGCAAATAACACATAAGGCCAATGGAACTCGATTATTAGTTTCCGATTGGATGTTTGAAAAAAAGGACGAGGTGGCTATTTCATTATTCATTATTCGGTCTCTTTTCATTATCCATTATGTCAACAAAATCAATGATTTAATGAAAAGCTTTCTCCAAATTTAGGTACCCCACAGTAGCAAAGTATATTATTGTTGATGAAACACCATTTCAAAACAGGTATTAATGCTTCATTACAGACATTTTGCAACAGATTGAGAAAAGATTTGAATTTGTTTTTATTAAAATGAAAAGAAATTTGCAATTTTTGTAATCACTAGAAACATGATGAGGTAATCCGTAAATTTCCATTATTTACCACATCCTCTACCCCTACAACAAAGAAAAACTGCTGATTATGATCAGCAGGGGATGTCAGATATTTTGAGAGTTTCAATTTTGATTATTTCCATCTCAATTTTCAGATAATTGACTTTTTACTGAAAATAATGAAAGTTTTGGTCAACTTGAAAAACGGACGCGGGCGGTCAATAGGAAACTAACAATCGAGTTCCATTAGCCTAATTTGTATTCATTTTTCACCACAAAAAATGATATGAAAACACAGGTGACGCAATGACATGTATGAATATATGGAGAGGTCAAACAGGCTGGTAATTATTGTCAATATTAATATTTTGCATCATTTATAATGAAAACAATTAACACTGAAGACACCTTATGGCACCTGCTACAACTTGAGAACAAGTCCTCAAACGTTCGAAAACTTTACTACAACTGGTACTCTCTAGACTACAGCTCTTTGAATTTGCACACGATCATGACGATAGTTACGCTTTCGAGAGTCCATTACTTTTTTCAGTCAATCAGCATTGACATTTTTTGCAACGGATGTTTATTTATTCTTCTTCTTTCAAATACAGGGTGTCCCAGAAAAAATTACCGAGTAAATAAAATTGAACATAAGTCGAGAAATAGACATTTGTAGCGCAAAGCCTATTTTATTGTGCATCACATACGAAAATTTTATTGGATTTGGTTTACTGGTTGCAAAGAAATAACCGTTTACATAATGCGCGCACCGATGCAGTTCATTCCAAGTTTGATCAACTGGCACTTTTTACATACTTGCTCACCGCTTCCTAAAGTTTGTGTATCTCGTTAAATTTAGTCCACATTATCTATTTTATAATCCGACGGTGTTATGCTATTCATGCTTTCACTGAAGACGAATAAAAGTTTGTCCGAGAAAACTTTGATTTCTCCAATTGGAAGCTTTCCAACTTTAATTTTTTAGGTTGTGCAAATATATTATATTTTAACTCTCCAAAGAAAATTTGAGCCAAGAAAGACAATGATCAGTGATGATCAAGTGCTTACAGCTTTGCGTGTGATTTTTGATACCATGCGACAATAATGTTGAAGTTTTAAAAGATTTAGACTTTGCATTACAATTTCGTGGAAATATTCCAAAAACATTAATCTGTGTGAGAAAGATTTTAAGCCAGCTGGAATTCTGTATGCAATAATTCTTTATGCAACATTTATATCAACATTAACGAGCATACTGAGCATCATCTGATATGCAAGCTTTTCTTTTTCAATATCGTGGAGATTTTCAAATTTGAACACAACCTAATTAAATGTTTTGCAAGAAAGATTATTTAAAAAGAACTAGTGCGCATTGTGTTGAATGATCTTTCTTTCAAACTTGGAATGAAGTGATTTAAGGCATGTGTTATGTAATCACTCATAATTTCTTTGCAATCAGTCAAACGATTCCAGTAAAATTAGCGTATAAGATGCAAAATAAGTTGGGCTACACGGGGTACACGCTGATTTTTAGATTTTTGGATTCTGATGTCTATTTCTCGACTTACGTCCAAATTCATTCGCCTGTTAATTTTTTCTGGGACACCCTGTACTCTTCAACGTTCCACAAGGAATTACACAAAGGGGGTGTGAGTGCGCAATGCTGTGCTATTTAGTCTCTGATATTGTTACTTGTGTCTTACTTCCTGAAGAAATCAGAATTCAGATGAGTTTTTCTTGAATTGGGTTATGGAGTGGCACAAATGAGTTCTTAAAAAAGCAGTTGGTTCTTGAATGGTATGGTATATAGGTGTTGGTATTTGAGCATCTTGTGAAGCGACTGGCTGGGCACAGGTAGTCCGACACTGGTAGGGCCATGTGGCCCCCTATAGCTTTGTGTAGCATGTTGACCCCCGTGTTGACCCTTGCGATCCTCCTCATTGTGCGGAGAGATCTTATCAGACCTGATGCACTAGTGGTTTGTTGGTAATCATTGCAGACCATGCAGGCCGCTCTTCTCTGGATTTTTAATACCAATCTCATGTGTGTTCATTTATATACGGATCCCACACACACACACTGGCAAGCTTCAAAATAACCAGGCACCCAGGAGCTATTTACCCAATGGTCATAACATTTTGGCTCCTGGTCCACACCAAAATCATATGAACTCAGGTTCTACATTTTTTTTTAAATAGAGCCTGGTAGTTAAAGCAGGTTTTGTATTTAACATGTACAGCTCTTTAATAATGGCTCCTACATGTAGTTCACTAGATAATCTCAGGACCAGGAGCTGCTTTTTCCAAATGTGTGGCTCCTGGTTCAGAACTGCTTATTTTGAGGCTTGCACACTGGTACAATATTCCATCTGACAAGTGTGGTGTAGGTTGTTGCTTCAGTTTCCTTATTACATGAACTCAGGTTTCTTCTTATGAAACCAAGTGGTTTTTTTCGACGAGTCAAGTATTTCTTATAAGGAAAAGCGCACTGAACAATATGAACAGAAATGAGGGGGCCCATTATCTTAGTCACATGTATATGATCCACTTCTGGGCACTGGTGCACTCTTTGTTGGTGCACAGAAGTAAGAAGTTGGATAGAAAAACATCGCTCTGAAGATGGCCATCGCCCAAGATGGTCAAAACTGTCAGGTCAGTAATAATATAGGCCCAATTGGTTTTGACAAGATGAAATCTATTATTATCTTTTGTTTTGTTTCCAAAGATTTGAAAGGCTGACTCCATAACCAAACCATCTATTTCATGTTTTCAATTTGCAGTACACAATGTAAGAGAGAAAACACAACCAAACTAATTGGAGCTGGATATGAGTTGTGACACATGGCCATTTGTTAATATGTGGACGTAGCGAGGTCGCTTACAACATATCTGAATAGTATGGGGTGTGCATCATCAGCAGGTCCACCAACCATACAGAGTGCACCTACAGATGCCTACAATGGTGACATCACAGGAGGAGCACCCCCGGGTATCCATATTACACATGGGTATGGTAGTGAGCAAATTAATTCACATCCTGATGGACATCTAGTGTTGTCTGAGGTAGGAATATGATGTACTTTCTTTTTATATTTTGATATAACTGATATGTATTGAAAACAAACATAATGATGTTTTTAGGATTTGACAATTGAGAGTAAACAAACTGATATGCTCAACTAACACCCAAATAACACCAATCTAATATTTTATGCACAGAAAAGGTTTTTAAAACTGTTTACAAAGACATTCTGAAAGGAGTACAAGTTATTGCACTCTTTTTCTGGAAATTCTAGAACAATTGAAACAAGTTGCTACTTCCTTGATTTAAAACACCACGGTAAAATCAAACACTGTGTGATATTCAACTATTTTTGACATCAATCAATCTGGTCAAACTGACTAAATAGTAGCTCAAATAGACCAAAACATTTTATGCCCGACATGCATTGATCCCAAAATAAACTTTTTGGTGCTGCAACATGAGAAAACTGGTATGAAATTTAACCTGCGATGTTTTCTTCTTTTTTCTCAGAGTTATGACTCATTCCAGTTGACATTCCAAGCCGTATCAGGTGATGGTGCTCTGTTTGAAGATCCTGACTTCCCTACCAATGAATCCTCCTTAGTAGCTAAGAGAGATAATTGTGACATCAATTGGCTTCGACCATGTGTGAGTATATGGCTAGCAGGGGTGTGTGCCCAGAAACTTTCAACCTATGAGGGCTGGTACAATGTGCAATATAAGCTCATCTACCAAGCTGTGACACTTCTCAGCAAAATATGCTCCATTTAATCTGGGGAGGATTCTTTGATACAATTGAGAGTGTAATGAAATACAAAAACACAACATTTTTTAACCCTAATTTTCAAATTGTAGTATTTTGTACCTGTTCCTACACATGGAAATGGAAATTATTTTGATGAAATTGACCATTTGCATTACTGTATATGAGGGCATTTTTGTGGGGTTTAATTTTGGCACTTTTCATGTTGAAACAGGCAATCCAAAGTTTAAAACCCTAGATTTCAATATAATAGCTGTAATAACAGTGAAAATTAACCCACAAAATTAACCTGTTATACAATATCATAATACTAATTATAGAGAGTTTGTCCGTCTGTCCGCGCGCGGAGCTATTGCGTGCTCGCAGAGCTATCGCATGCTCGCGGAGTATCAATGGCCGTGTGGGTGGAGTACTCTCATATATTTGTAATAAATGTCAGCTTGTTTATATTTGCAGGATATTTCTTCCAATCCTCGTATGTTGGTAGATGGCATCAGTCGTGATGATATTATACAAGGAATATTAGCAGATTGCTGGTTTCTTGCACCGTGTGCTGCACTGGCATGTCATAAGGAACATATTGGAAGGGTAAGAAACAATGGGATATTCCAGTTGCAATCTTTTGTATATCAAATTTCTAAACATGTTGTTTAGCAACAGTTGTTACCTTCAATACTATGGCATATGGCTGGCTACCAAGGGTGGGAACACTTTTTAACAGAAAAAGAAGTTTGGGCAAACTATTTAAAATTATGAGCAATAAAATTAGATCTTTTGGGGATTGAACCGGTGCTCTTAACATTTCAGCTTATAAAGCTGTTCCACACAGAACTGCAGCAGATTTTCTTCATCTAATATAACTACTGATAACTCTATCATTTAGCGTGTTTTCATGTGATTTCAATATCTTTTGCAGGTAATACCTTCCAAGCAACCCCTCTCTGGACCAGACTATCTCGGTATGGTTTATTTCCGTTTCTGGCGGTTTGGACGTTGGGTGGAGGTCGTAATTGATGATAGGTTACCGGTTAAACCTAATGGGCAGCTGCTGTTTGCGAAGTCAAGTGATCAGGATGAATTCTGGCCAGCGCTATTGGAGAAGGCATATGCTAAGTAAGTTGAAAGGGCAAGAATTGATTATAAATGCTGCCATCCAAGTAGGTTAGGATTACAGTTTCATTTTAGGAGAAGAATTTGAGATTGTGATATGATTTAAGAGTTCAGGTACACTTCAGATCGTGTCACACATTTAATGAAAATGTGTTTATTTGAGTAGAAAGTTGACATCATCTCTTATTAAGATATGTGATATGCCCCCAACTAGCAATTATAGTATATCTCAAATGGATGTCACAATTTGGAATTTAGTGCTGTGGCATAACGATAATAATTCTTTCACACTGGTACACCATATATACAATTTTTGTGTATGTATTGAAGTGTCATTTGAAATTCTTTCATAACCTTTTTTAAAGTTTTACAGGATAAAATCTATACAGAATTGAATTGATGAATGCTTTTCCAAACCTCTATCAGTCCATATTCTGCTCAATGTATAGATGAGGTGACATGTGTTTACATTTGATACGCCCTCTGTTGGTCTGTGATCAAAACTGTCAGGCAAAAAACACTATAGTTTACATGGAAGAAGTTGATTTTTATTCATTAACTTTGGTTTCAAAGCAAATAATACAAAAAATGGTATCAATCTTGTTTATAAATGCATCAAGCTATATACATAATATCACACAAAAGTTCAAAGGTTTTTAAAAGTTGAGTTTTAAAGAGACTTATGTGGTCTGTCATAGACACTTCTGTGTTATTTTGCCTGCTTTGAAACAACAGAGGGCGGTCTGAATGTAAACATGTGACATCATAGGTCACCTCATCTATTGGCTCACAATATGGCTAGGACTTGTGAGAGCAGTTGTATGTCATTGCCCACAACAGAATCCCTTTTTAAGGCAGCTGACATGTTTAAGACAAAATTACCAATTACTTACTATATACCATCCCTCATCTCTGTTCACATTTCCACAGGTTACATGGTGGTTACCAGGGCTTAGCAGGAGGTATGGCAATGGATGCATTTGTTGATCTTACTAGTGGACTTTCAGAAACATATGATTATAGCAATGGAGACACTCCACAAGACTTGTTTGGCATCTTATTCCGTGGTGCTCGAACTGGTGCTTTCATGACATGCTCAAGAAAGGTAGGATAACATATCATTTTGATGATTTGGAATTATGCATAAGTGAGGTATCAAACTCAAGGGAACAAATTCTCAGCACGTACATATCAATTTCAATGTTCATAATCAATCATGTTAATAATTGTAACTTCTCAAACTAGTATGTTTTGGGGGTTTTTTTTGTCATGTTTAATTCCATCCTACAGTTGAAACAAATTTTGTCATTTAAATCCACAGAATTCCAAATGGTGGGATGTAGAAGCAGATGAGAATGGAATAGTATCTGGTCATTCATATACGGTCACTGATGTCCAAGTTATACAGACCAGTAATGGTCAATATGTCCAGTTACTAAGAATACGTAACCCATGGGCTAATGATACAGAATGGAATGGAGATTGGAGTGACACGTAAGTACAAACATGCCAAGTTTTTCACGGTAGAAAGAGTGTATTAATTTTTTATGTCTCAAGCATATCTAGGCATTAACTGCTGAATTGGGAAGATTAAGGTATTATACCCAACTTCAGCCAGGTCAAGTGACTTGGTGAACTGGGTTGCTGTAGATATTAGGTTGGGGCATTTTGCAGGACAGGCAAGTGTAGCTGATAATTGGGGAATTACTTTGATTGGAAAAGACCATGACAAGGTCTTTATCATGGGTCATCTGCCAAACCTTTTCAAGATGACCCATTGGGAGAGTGAATTTGATTGTTTTTTTTTGTCCTGCAGAGATTTTGAACGTGGGACCTTTCACACCAAAGACAAAGACCTTAACCAGTATACCATACTGCTCCCACGCTTATGAGTAAGCTTGTGAGATTGTACAATTAGTATTGTTATTAGTTTCCAAAAAGTGGCAATTTCACAACAGGATTTGGTATATTCCCTCAATTTGATTATAATCCTTCATCTGAAAGTAATAATCAATACTTTAAAAGGTATCAAAAGTTTCATGCAGAGACAATCACCTGACAGTTGTAATTTATCATACTTGGCCCATTGCGCTCTTGATATTTTTATTACTCAGTGGTCACGTTACACTAATTTCTTCAGGTACTTATAAATACGAAGATAGTTAGAAACTCATTATTGGTGATGTTTGTTTCTTTATTAATATTATATACCTTCTTAGTAATATAAAAGTATATATACATCATATTTAGATGCCCTGAGAAAAAAAAATAAGGAAACTGTGTAAATATGCATCTATGAAACAAATGCTTAACTTGGTCTTAACTATTTGAATGTACAGGTCAGAGCTTTGGGACTATGTTTCAGACCAGGAGAAAGCCAAGCTGAAATTGAGGCTGGACACAGATGGAGAATTTTGGTAAGTTACAATAGTAAAATATGCATGATATGCTTTCCCAAAACTCTCAGTCCATATTCTGCACAATATATCTGATTGCGCCAGATTCCTCCTTAAGTGTGTCTCGACATCAAGTTCAGAGTAACGCCATGTTGGTTTTTGCAGTGGTAGATTCAAATTACACACGTAAACCTAACCCCGCAAGGCATATGCACAAGCTTAGAAAGGCAATTGTAAGTACACACTGATTTGAATAATCCAACATGGTGTTACTCTCAACTTGAGATGAGACATACTATAGTAATATTATTGTGGGTGGTTGGGTGCAAACAAATCCATAATACACTCAGAAAAAAAGTGCATAAACCCACAAGCCTCAGCACACTTTATACAGAAATTTGCCGACTACTGTGGCCCAAGACACACCATTTAGCAACAATTAGGGAGTTGCAGCTGAGCAGCACATCTTATTCAAACCACAATAAAACCATTGCAGCAAGGATCAGCTATCAGAATTCTCATACAGGTAACCAACCAAGACAATGCACTGGAGTCTACTGATTGAGCTAATTTAACTGCTTTGACTGCTTTTAAAAAGGTGCAAATGATGTTTTAGAATGTATGCCCTGTCCTGTTCAACAGGCTACTCGAAACAATCAAATTTTACCTTTAAGAAAAAGAAAGGTTAACTTAAATGTATTTATGACCAAGATTAATAAACACCTTTGTATAAGTGAGCCTGCAAGCTCATATAGAATGTATTACGTAGATATGTGCAATGCATTTTAAGTAAGTGACTGATGATTTTTATACTTTTTAAAGAAATATGGTTTCAAGGTGTATGGATATAAATAATGTCATGTGGGAAAAAACTACTATCATTTGTTTATAATTTATTCTATTTAGGATGAGTTTAAATGATTTTCTGCAACAATTTAACAAAGTGATAACTTGTACTGTTGGACCAGACTTTGATGGTGATGGCACTGCTGATGTAACCACTAGAGGTAAGATAAAGAAGATGAGCAAAGCAGGTTGTTTGATACCACCTGAGAGTAAACCAGCACTGAGATACCATAAAGTTTTAACATTATGAGGGATGTGAACAATACCAGATATAGCAACTCATTGGGATTAGGTTTCTATGAGAAAAAAGAAGAAAAAATACATCCTTCAAAGTTCATAAATATGTCAAGATTCAAAATAACTGAAATCTTTCTAAAATAAAAGTGATATAAAAAGTGATAGTCTGTTCACAGTGATTAAAAGAAATGTAGGTTAATCCTGCCCCCGTACTTGGTGTATTTGTGGGTAGGCATGCTTGTTGGCTATATTGTGAAGTATGGGTGTTTTCATATGAAGAAATGAGATTCGCGAAACACACACAATATTTTAGACCATTACAGTTTCATTACTCTTCACTTACAAATCACTGTCAGGAAAAATTATATTAGAAATATAAGTTTTTTAAGGAAAAAAGGTGCATTGTTGAAGGGCAAAAAAACCTAAAATCACTAAGAATATTGGGTACTGAATTTTTTGCAAAATGTATGCCTACTCGCAGATACACAGGGGCACTGGGTAGAGGGTTTTACCAAAAATTGTTGACTAATTCCTGATTTATAAATGAAAAGATCAAGGAGAAACTTTCATAAAGACAAGATCTTTCAAGAATTTCAGAGTTTACTTACTTGAAATTGTTGTGTATCTTTTATTGACTTGAAATCAGTATGATGATTTTAAATATTCCTTTAGGCTCATTGTATTGAAGAAAGGTTCAATCTTAAATCAGCATTTCCTTTTGCTTGATTACATGCTATACCTATCATGGCATGTTCATTGATTGTTTTTTATTGTAATATTTTTTTTCATCTAGTTGGCAGTATTGAGTTGCTAATGGTTCATGGGAGCTGGGTTGAAGGAGTGAATGCAGGAGGGTGTGCTAATCATAAGACCTATGGTATTAACCCCCAGTTTGTCTTTACAATATCACAACCAGGTAAGCTTTGAAGAAAAATAGACCATCAGATCTTTCTACGACTTAAATGTTTGTTTGCATCCACACAGTTCCACTATCATTGTCAATATCACGCATGGACATAAACAGTTAACAGATAAAATACCAGTTTATTGTGATGATTGAAATTTCTGAATGCAGCAGTAAAACAGCGTGCCCTATAGTTAGTTTTGGATCTTCAAACATACACACTGTCTCAAAAGTTAGGTCTTAGTAATTGTAAACATTCTTTCCTGATGGCACCATTGCCTTGTAAAAGTACCTTTCTCCGATGAAGGCACCAGATGAATCAGCCTTCCTTTAATGTGTTACTAACCAATTACAGGCTGTGGGGACTCTAGTCTTTTTAATTCAGTCTCCAATTATGATACTAATGATATTACTTCTGCACAGTCAAGATGATTGACTTAAATGAAGTAGCAGTTTATACAGGCATCTTCAGGGAAGGTATCGATGTCATTTCTTTTGAACTATGACTTTGCCCTATACCAGTGACACCACTGATTACTAATAACATAAAAAGCATAATTCCTTTTACAAGATTTGCATACAAGTCCAGCACGAATTGTCTGCTGATGCTGATGTAATCTGCCAATAGATGGCAACAGTATTGAGTTTGGAAATGCTGTACTCCTTGTAATTTGAATTTTGTTCAGAATACCTACCAGTTTTGTCTACTTCTATCTAGCTTTGTAGTGAAGAAAGTGGATGTGACTCTGTACAAACTGCTTACTCGTAAAAAAATGATTCACAATATTAGCATACTTTCATGTGGATTGATTTGGTCTCTTAGTCAACACATGCTGTCAACGCACTCAAATATGTGACCCAAAACACTATTAGGCAACAAAGATTTTTAAAAACCTGTTTTATGGGCTGACATACTTTTCATGAATCAGCTTGTTGATTTGGGCAATAATAGAGACCAGAAGTTTAAAGCCTGTAAGATATTGACATTATTTTTTTTTAGATGACTTTGACCCATGGAGAGACCCTGCCATGAAGCATGGCAAGTGTTCTGTTGTGATAGCACTGATGCAGGAATACAGACGAACAAGACAGAATATCAAACCGATCAGAGAGAAGATTGGATTTACTCTCTATAAGGTAGGCCTCAAGTTATGGAGTGCTTGCACTGGGATATTCAACTGTTAGTTTGATACATTGGAGTGTTTTGAAGAGAAATCTCTGAGCTCCATATATCTGATTTTGGATTTTGTTAACAAAACTGTAAATTATAAATAAACAATTATAAAAAAAATTGTTTAGCTAGCCCAAGATCGCAACATTTGGAGAAAGCTTGTAGTCGCCTGCTTCGCAGCTGGATGATAACGATAATAACCAATTAAAATTTGTTAACAAAATCCAAAATCAGATAAATAGAGTTGAAAAACTGAATTGTGGTTTTGGAATAAAAAGATAACTTTGTGCCAGGAGTGCCCAACTGGTTTTCGAAGGTGACCTACTTTCTTGAAAGTCAGATCACCTGCGACCTAATGTTAAAATTGTACAGATCTGGGGTTAGTTCTGGGTATTCCACAGAATTAAAACCAGAGAACCAGGACTCGACCGCCATCTTGATACAGGCATGGAGCAAAAATTGGGGTATTCGGTTTCCCTCGGAATGCGCTCGAGGTATTTGTTGTCATGCAAGCGCGACATGGATGATGGGCGCGTTTGAGAGACGCACTTGATGCGACCTGCACGCGAGTACCAAGACGCTTCAGATGAGATGCAGAATTGTTTTCGTTCATCTCCGCGCACCGTCGGCAAGGACCCGAATACCCCCAATTTTCTCCCCATAGCTGACGGCGCGATTGTACGTGGCGGTATAGGGAGTCCCGGTTCTCCTTCTGTAATTCTGTGGGGTATTCTCATAACCCCACATTTTGAGCTCAACCCCAAATGCGGTTGGGGACCCATAGGTTGGGAGCACCTTAATATTAAGGAGAATTTTGGCCTGACTCAAAAAGTTACCATCCCAACATTGCATTACTATGCTAATCTTAAATTGTACCCACCAATAGGGTGGGAATTTATGACATTTTACCCTTCTGGTAGGGAAGGGACAACCACTGACATGCAGGTGTTAAGGCTCATCCCTGCCTCTGGTTTTGTTCTAAAGAGGAATCCAAATTCACACATTCCTACACCTGACTAGCAGCCTTTAGTTGGGTAGCCGTCGGCTACAATGCACTCAAAATGTGAAATGATTCGCCCTTGGCGGAAATTTTAAACTGCATTCCATCACCCGTTTTACACCTTCCGCGAAAACACAGGCAGACAAAAGAATAACACAATACAGTTCCCTTCGACAAAACACGCAGCATGGTCTATTCGCTGTTGAAGTGACATAATAATTGGATTAACTACACGCGGTACCTATGCATTGATGTACTTGCGAACAAAAGGACTATGTATGAATAGATGCGATGGGATTACCTGCGGAATTATCTCCATTATATATATTATTAGCTATTATTCTATTAACCCTCCTCGTCCTTGCATCTTCTCTAGGTGTTAGGCGGCTTTTATTTGCACAATTGGACGCTTAAAACACCAAGTTGGTGCTAGCGGCTACCCAAAGATGTCCGACCAAATCCTGACCATGACTTGGCTCCTTGGATTCGTCTATACCGGTATACCCTCCTTTCCTTTTTTAGAGTGCGGCTGCCTAACAGTTACAGCATTTGGCTCATCATCACAATGTCGTGGGTTCAAAATCCTCTCAGGGTCAACATGTGTAGTCTCTTCAGACTAGACACTTCATCCCACTTGTCTTACTCTACCAGGTGTAAAAATGTAAAACGCTAAGATTACTGTAGTAAAGGTGCTATATAAATGCCTGCATTTACTTATTATTATTTTCTTTTGTTATTCTTCTATATTTCCTTTTTCCCCATTTTCAGACAAATACAGCCAATCAGCGAGTATCCCAGGATTGGTTGAAGAAGAACTATGGAGGCATTGGTAACTCAGGCTTGTATATAAACCACAGGGAAGTCCAATTACGATGTCTGCTGGAACCAGGACATTATGTTGTCTTACCAACAACCTTTGATCCTGACAAGGAATGCTCATTTATATTGAGGATATTTAGTGAAAAGCCTATCATGTGCAAGAGTTTTGCCAGTGCATGATTTGGATACACAAGGTACAGTTTTGTCTCAATAAACCAATGAACTTGGGCCAATATCATTAGTGGCATTGTGCGGCATGTGCCATGGCCATGTGTACATACAGCTTACCTGAATGCGAGTGCAATAAGAGTTTTTGAAGAAATTTACATACCAAAGAAATAAATTATAAATACACTACCAGAGGTACACTGCTGCCCAACTACTTCGTTGGTACCCATGGGTACTGAACTGGTACTCTGGAGTAGCCACAGAGTAGCTGGGCATCAGTGTACCTTTGGGGTCAGCAGCAGTAGGAATCAGGTAGTGTAGTTAGGAACTCAAGACATAGGAACAGCAGCAAAATGCCCTATACTGTGAAATATTTCATTGAAAAAACCCAGAACATAACCAGTTTTAGCTTAAATGTAAAGAAATTGGTGAATGGTCTAACCAGAGATCCTGAAATATTTGGATTTCTGGTTCAAATGAGAGTCTAAAGAATTAGAGCATTCTATAAACATGGGTTGTAGTCAACCATCAGAGTAGTATTGCTATGTAGTCTTAATCAGCGCGCATATATTATATTGTCAATATGTACTTTGTTTGACAAAAATAAAATTTCATGTGAAAATTAGTCATTTCATTATGACACCACAAGCAGGGGTGCGAGAGGCCACAGACCAAAAAGAGGAAAATTACTCAAAAAAGCTGAAAAACAGCATAAAACTGGGGCAATATTGCCAAATATGGGCTGAAAGTAAAAGAAAACACATAAATTTGGGCAACAAAAAACAGGAAATCAGCTGAAAAGAGGAACTCTCGCACCCCTGCACAAGAGATTTTATGAATATCAAAATGAATGTAAATCTTGAAAAGAAACCAAAGATGATTATGCACATTACTTGTGCATGCAAATCACAGCATATAGATCAAATTACAATATTTGTTTGTTGCAAAGTTGAGTGGTCACTTCACCTTGATACATGTTTTATATATTTGAAATACTTATATAGTGTATATTGTAAATATGTCTATTGCAGAATTAGAATAAGTTTGGCTCTTTTAAATTGAAATCAGCAGTCGTTAAATTTGAGGCAAAAGCAAGTAAATTAGTATCTTGTTAACGGGGATGTGCCATGATCGACAGCCTCATTCCCCTTTTTTCTACATAAAAACAAGATTTTGGTATCAGAAGAAAGCTCATTATTTTTCTCATTACCAAAGTAACATTTACCACCCGTAATACTATTTCCTTTAGATGGTGAGAACAAAAAGGTGGTGACTTGTAATATCCTATGGGGCAATGTTGTACACATTTTTGCTTGTCATATCAAAACTGCTGGAGCATACATGTATTTTAAAATTTTGAAACATACTGTTTTAATTGTAGGCCTCAATGTAAGATAGAAAACAGAACATTGTATTATATAGATTTTGATTAATTCACAATAGCCCAGTAGACAGAATATGCATTTCAATACTTTGAGCATTTGAAATTTTGAGTAGAGCTTTAGAATTAGGGATGTAACTGCAATAAATTAGAAATAGGGTTTAGGCTTTAGGCAAGGATGTAGAGGAGATATTAGGGCTGAGATTAGCACTCTAGATGTTGGGGTGTTGTTCACTGTCCTACAGTCCCCTCAAGTTCTCATATCATTTGGAGGTTCTTAACAAAACTTGAAGTTACAAACACTTCTGGATATGGGTCTTCCTTTGAAAATGAAGTATCAAAAAATAAATTTAACCAATTCTTTTTTTTTATAGAGGGAACAATGCTTTACCCAGCTTTTACTTACTTAGACCTGACCCACTTTCTTATTCCCGTAGCTCTCCTGAAATACTTATTTACCTTGCCAAACACCATTATATCATTACGCAATAAAGATGAATAGCCCATTGGGAAATCATTTGTGACTTATTGAGGTATTCAGTATTTTTAGACACATCACTCCCTTGCAAACATTTTTGAAAAACAATACATTATCCTATTCATCTTTACTATGGCATAATTATAAAACCATTATAAAATGGTTGCACTGTTACAATATTAGCTTTTCATTGATTCCGTCCATTTTATTGTTGTGGAATGGTGTGGTGTAACTGTCACCCATATGTCTTTGATGAATGTATATATTTTAAGATGATAGAGTAATGAGTCGACATGTGGCACAACTATTGCATTTATAATGCAAATTGCTAAGCAGAACAAAGACCTATGTCCATTAGCTGCTGTATGTATGATTGTCTTTAATATGTGACACGATCTGGTCCATGGGGGCCAAAGGCGGCAAATTTGAAACTGAGATAAAGGTAAAAATATGGAGTAAAAAACAATAAAATACATAAGAAAATAGACATCAAAAAACTTCATAACTTTAGAACCAAGTATGCTAGACCTTTGGTGTTTTCAGTAAATGATAGCCTGTTCTGTGTATAATGTAATAATGACAATAACTCAATTTTCAAAAATGCCTCCTTTGGCCCCCGTGGACCAGATCGTGTCACATATGTATAATTATGTACTTATCCACAGTTGCATGCAGGCAATTGCCCAATTTCCTACTTTTTGTTATCTCCAAATTTCCACCTGTTTTGAGGTTTTATAGCCCAAATTTGCGCACTTTTTCAAGCTTTTCCTATTAAGTCACTTCAGACCACTGGTATGTTCTGTATAGAAGTACATAATGTACATGTTTATTTATTTATTTATTTATTGCATCATATTTACCCAGGGTGGCCCGATCAGCTAAAATGCTGTTCTTACACGGGCCCTGCATAACATTAAAAACATACAGATACATGAGTATTATAATAAAGCATAAACATATAAATCACAATTTAAATAGAGAATACCAATTTACAAGTACTTAAACTAATACAATGTTAAGAACAAATCATTACAAAGTACTACTATAATATTGGTAACTCAACATGGCACAAAATTATAATCAAATATATTGCACAAATCCGAATCAAAATCAAACTCATATTGAACTCATATTCTCCTATCACCCTCAAATATCCACCACCGCACTACTCCCCACACAACATTATCGTCCTCATATCTCCACTACCGCACAAACATACACATCCCACACTACTTCACCCCTCACGTAAAAACTCACACCTTATACACTCATCCCCCACACACACACCCCCCACACACACGCACCCCCACATAATTATATACAAACATAAAATGAAGATACTGTTTATCATGATGTTTTGTAAAGCATCAACCATGATGAGATAATTAACAATAACATAAAATAAGATACAAATAACAACCAAATTCATCAACATTAACCAACACATACGATATACTCTTAATGCAAAATGGACCAATATTGGTCCTAAAGCAACAAACATTATGTTCATCATAAATTGTACATGCGCTTAAAACATTGAATACTTGGTGACTTTCTGATGTCAAGATTAATTTTGTTCCATATTTGAACACCACTATAGGAAAATGAAGACTTGAAATATTCAGTATCATTGCCATTAGAACATGGTGGTAGCGCCAGCAGATCAGCTGCGGCTTGTCTCGTATTAACACAATGTCTATCTGAAATATAATTGAATTTTGAAGAGAGATATGATGGAGCCAAACTATTTAGAGATTTATACATCAATAAAGCCTTAAAATAGTTACAACGGTCTTGAAGTGACTTCCATCCTAACATTGGAAACATAATATCAGATGAAGTTAGATAATTAACACTCAATATAATTCTGGCACAACGTTTTTGTAATACACTGAGTTTATGGACATCCTCGTTGTATCTACCAAACCATACAGCACTGCAGTAGTCAAACTGAGGCTGAATCAATGACTTATACAAAATATTTAAAATATTGGCATCAAGAAATGTGCTAAGACGCCTTAGAAGAGCTATCTTACAGAAAACTTTCTGAGTAACACCATTTACTTGTTTGTGCCACAGCAACTCATCGTCAATTACCACACCCAAACATTTAGCCTTATTTACCCTGTCAAGTTTACAACCATTTACCATAACTGAAAACGAATCATCATGAACATTGCGTAATTTTGAACTACTGCCCAATAGCATAACATTTGTTTTGTCAGTATTGAGGAAAAGCATGTTTTTACGAAGCCACTTAGTAATTTCTTCCATATCATCGGTGAGCTTCTTGGATATTACATTAACATCACTTCCACTAACATATAGTGTGGTATCATCAGCGTACATTGAGATCTTTCCATGTTTAATTACCATTGGCATATCATTAATAAAAATAAGAAACAAAAGTGGCCCAAGGATACTGCCTTGTGGAACTCCCGCTTTCACGGGAAGTGCATCAGAAACAATACCATTAAATAAAACTCTTTGCATTCTTCCAGTCAGATATGACCTAAACCATTTTAGAGTGTTACTAGATGCACCAATATCACACAATTTATTAATCAAGATATCATGGTTTACAGTATCGAATGCCTTACGTAAGTCGATAAAGGCCACGCCGGTCATTTTACCTGAATTAATATTTGAGAGCCAGTCGTCCACCATGTCTATAAGAGCGGTATCAGTAGAATGCCCTGGCGAAAACCTGACTGGTGCTCATTTAAAATGCCATGCTGTGTTACATAAGAATATACATGATTATGCACTGCCCTTTCAATTATTTTACTTACCACAGGCAGAATTGAAATAGGCCTGTAATTGTTAGTGTCGTCGAGATTACCACCTTTATGCAATGGTGTAACCTTAGCCTCTTTCCATGCAGTTGGGAAAATACCCTTTGACAAGGATAGGTTTAAAATGTGTGTCAAGCTGTCTACAATAGCAGGACGAGCTAATTTGAGCACTCTACAGCTTAAATCATCAAGACCAGTGGCCTTATTAGCACTCATTGCACGAATTTCCTTGTCAACAAACTCAGGAGTTATGAGAGGTAAATCAAGGAGAGGGCTAACTTTACTCAACTTAATACTTTCATTCTTAACATTACCAGTACATGTACATATCACAGATTTCATTCATACTGCAGCTCATGGACATACATCTTTGTGCCGCTGAACCATCAAAGTGAGAAATCATTTTTGTTCTGTAAATATGATTTCCTCAACCTCATTGGGGTGGTGGAAAAAGAGGGTGCTAATTTACTGTGATGTACATATTGACTCATGTTACCAAAAGGGAACATAGGAAATGAGTGATATTTTGGTTTGTAAATTTTATGGACAAATTTTATATTTAATTGGATGTATGCAAAATATCTCAGACAAATAGAACTCCCAAATCAAGGTTATTTTTTGTTTTGTTTTTTAATATAAGGCTTGTGTTTTCAGAAAAAGAGAGTTGGATTTTAATTTATCATTGCATGCATATTCAAGATGAGCTAGTTACTAAAAAAAGGTTAAATATGTTTTGGCCATCCAGTGTGTCTATGGACCTGTTGGGAATTATTTTGAAACTTCTCCCATATAATATACCTTGGTAAAATGGTTGAGTGCTATTTTTCCGAGACACTTCCGCATAACCTACCATTAGGCTCCCACCTTGATACAGTATTTTTCTTGAACACTAATATTATATATTATTTTTGTAAGTGTGTAGTGTAATATAATGCTTGACGTCATAGAATGTATTAGTATGTGGCACATTTTTTTCTTATTTTTATATCTTGTAATATATCTTTCACAACTTGAAAGTTAAATGTGAAGTATATGTAGGCCTACTGTTATATATTTAATTTATATTTTCTATTTCTATACATGTACATGTATATAATATAACTTTTGCACCTTGAACTTCATATGTGACGTGTCATGTCAAAAGGAGACACTTTTGGGCAGGATCGTAAATGGAGAAATAGCTAAAAATCTGCCGGTGGGTGATTTTTTAACAATTTGGGTTTGTTGCGAATTTGTGATGTTATTAATGTTAAAAATATTGTCTGATAGTTTCAGACCGGAATATAACTGGCATCTTGTATTTTTTGAGACATTTTTCAAGTTAATTCCTACTCTCAACATTGTCAATAATATTTTTAAAGGCCGATATCTCAATTTCCAATTTTATAATACCATAACTTCCAAACTCAATATCTTCGCTTAGTAATGTCCGATTTCATTGGGGAAAACGGCGTTGTGGAGCAAAATATCTCTATATTTAAGATATGTAAAAACCTCAAAATTCATAACCTGCCCAAAAGTGTCTCCTTTTGACATGACACGTCACATATGTGACCTGTTACCACGAAATCAGTGTAAAGTCGCCGCGACTTCATGCTCATTTTGTTGAGTTGGTAGTTTCGAGATATTTGGTCTGACTAAGTTGACGTTCTTTGTTTGCCGTCGCCTGTACAAGCCAGTAGTATTATCCTTCGTGAATGGCCCATTGAGCCCCCATTCACAAAGGACATACAGATATACTTAGTGGCTTTAACAGCAATGTAGTAGCCAGGGCGTTTTCAGTGGCTAACACCTTGCGACTTTACGCTGATTTCGTGGTAGCAAGTCACATAAGTGTCTGCATTGTTTTTTATTGTTTAATTTGTAATATATGTGACCATCCTCCACAACTGAGCCCGGATATTGACTGTTTTATTGATTTTCACTACTTAAATGTCAAGTACTATAGACATGATATACATCATTTTAAAGCTAATTTCAAGCAGAATATTTTGGTTGAATATCTCAAAAATGATGATTGGCGACTTCAGGGCTCAGTTGTGCTGAGGGGTCACATATGTTATGCAATCAAGCAAAATCAGTCTTAGTAAATACCGATAATCTTATTTGGTGTAACTACAAACATGAATTTGTACAAGTTTTTATTAAAAGGATTGAAAACAAAACCATTACACCGGTGTGATTCTTACTTGCCATGTGCCAACTTATTTTTGAAGTTCTGGATGAGGAAGGTACTATAAATAGCTGACGGTTGGTGCAATTTTAATCCAGTTGTTTGGTTCACAGCAAGATGGTCATAATCATTGCATGATCTTTAAATGACAAAAGGGAGTTTTCATTTTCCAAGACGGATGGTTCTGCCAGACATGTTGTAGAATTTGGATGACGACACAATACAAAGTCTACGACTACATTTACAACATTTGGTGTATTACTGTCGCAGAACCATCTGTCGTGGAAATCGAAAACTCCCTAATATCCTAACAGGGACTACATAACTGTTGAATAGATTGATTTTATGTGAATTTTGCTGCTGATGCAAGTACAATGCATTCTACATGCAACATTGAACAGTCCAATAGCTTGTATGTTTTACAGGTAGCGATGGCAAAAACACAAAAGGGTGAACTGCAAAGAATAACCTGCACATGCAACAAGAGTACATACATACATACACATACATAAAGGTGATTTAAGGCGCTTATGCAAAAAATTGATCTAAACGCACAAAACTACAATACCAACAACAAACAATAACCAGCCAGTGGAAAACAAGAAAAGTTAATGTAAAGACAAAATGAAAATTACTAAAAATTGTACAAGTGAGTTTTCAGCAGCTTTTTGAATTGTGTGAGAGAAGAAGCTTCCCGTATGTTCCGTGGCAGGCTGTTCCAGATGGACGGTCCAGCAGCTGTAAATGACTTATCACCACAGGTTAACTTGCACATGGGAATGTTTAGAAGAGTTCTGTCCAGGGCAGATCTTGTAACAGGGCCACTGGAAGGTGTTGACTTAAGACTAATTGAATCGATGAGGTATCGCGGAGCAGAGTCAGTCAGGCACTTATAAATCAGAAGACAGAGTTTGAATTGGATGCGGTTGCTTATCGGAAGCCAATGAAGATTGTTCATGAGAGGTTTTGGATCAGTACGTCTAGGAACGGAGAAAATTAGCTTAGATGCTTTGTGTTGAAGGGATTGAAGGCGGTGAAGATCTTGAGACTTGAGTCCATAGAGAAGGCTGTTACCATAGTCCAAACGCGAAAGTATAAGGGCCCGTACAACATGATGTTTAGTGTCTGTCCAAATGATGCTGTATTCTTCTGATGTTGCGAAGCTGGAGGTTGACAGAGGAAACGATGGAGTTCACCTGTTTTGTCATAGACATATGACTGTCAAAAATCACCCAGAGGTTGCGAACATTTGGAGATGGTTTTATAATGCTTTGGCCAACTTTGAGTTCAAGATTCTGAAGCTTTTGAAGGCGATAATGGGATCCAGCAATGAAAAATTCCGTTTTGTCACTGTTCAGTTTGAGTTTATTTATATTCATCCAGTTTTGCAGTTCGTGGATACAGGCTTCAAGTTTTTGCAACGCCTTCTCAGCAGCACCGGGATGTTAGGACAAAAGGAAATATACAATTGTGTATCGTCTGCATATATATGAAATGAGACATTATGTTTACGAATTATGTCCCCCACTGGCAAGGTATAAATAACAAACATCATTGGCCCAATCACAGAACCCTGTGGAACACCAAAAACAAGGGGGCTTGAATTGGAAACACAACCATCAATAAATACACAACTACTTCTACAATTAAGATATGTACGAACCCATTGCAATACATTACCAGACAAACCAATTCTATCCTGTAAACGTTTGAGCATGATACCGTGTGGTCGATGGTATCGAATGCCGAGACAGATCTAATAGTGCAAGAAGGACAACTTCCCTCTGTCTCTGACATTCAACACATCACTTTTCACCTTTAAGAGAGCGGTTTCTGTACTTGTGTTGGCTTTGTAAGTCGATTGATAGATTTCACCTAAATTACAGTCATTGATATGATTTGTTATTTGCTGAGTTACAACCTTTTCAATGAGTTTGGATATAAAAGACACATTTGATACCGGCCTGTAATTTTTAAGTTCATCATGATCAAGAGAAGATTTCTTAATAATAGAGATATAACAGCTTTGCCCAGAGGTTCTGGGAAAATACCAGATGAGAGAGACACATTAATGATATGAGTAATTGATGGAATAAAACGCTCAATGTGGTCTTTCATCAACCAAGTAGGGATTGGATCAAGGATACAAGTACTGGTGCAGGAAGCATTGACAAGTTTGCAAACATCTTCCTCAGAGACCAACATGAAATCACTGTCAAACACTTGTTCAGTGTGGTAGTCAACAAATTGAGATTGGGTACCAGGATGCAAATCAAGACATTCTCTGATTGTGGTGACCTTATCATTAAAGAAAGTGGCAAACTGGTTGCATAAACTCACAGTGGAGTCTGAGGAAGGGAGGATACGCGTATTTTGGTTGAGAAGGGTTTTTACATTCTGAAACATACCCTTGACATCGCTATTCGCAAATTTGTTTTGATAGAATTTAGCTTTCTCAGAATCAATAAGATTATTAACAGCATTCTTTTGATCAAGATAAGCTCGCTTATCCTCATCAGATCCGGTCTTGCGCCATTTACGTTCTAACTTTCTACGCACTTGCCTTTCTTCTTTGATAGTACTATTATACCATGGAAAGCGGGTTCTTACCGTGCGCATTTTAACAACCTCAGGGGCGTGGTGATCAAGAATATCCTGGACCTTGGTATCAAATAAGATAACCAAATTGTCAATAGGATCAGTAAAGTAGTCCCCTAACTCCCAAGGTGATGCATCAAATTGATTTGAATGATAAATAATAAGGGTACAAGCCCTTTTTGTTATAGATTGAACATATGAGTCGAGTGGATTTACTCTATTTTCAAAAGGTCCTCTGCAGTTCCACAACTTTACAACTGCCGTCTTTTCAATTTGGAGAACATCCATGGTTGATACTCGTTAAAGTGCATCCTTTTACAAAGTATGAGATGTTGCAACTCTTCAAATTGCTACCAGGTTTCATTAAATTTCAAATTCCTTGATCATTCTGATTTCAACATTTTCCACTCGCTCACATCAATTCTATTGCTTTTTAATTATTAATTGTGCTCAGCTCAGTTATGACACCCAAACTTGTGGGGACTTTCTCTTCAAGGTGAAACGGACCAGCTTCAAAAAGGAGGTTAATAGCCATCTAGGCGCCAACCCGTCAGCTTTATCGTAATGATAACAGCTGTTAATGCCTTGATATGTCTTGACATAAAAAAAAAAGGTGTTTCCAAAGGTGAAAAACAAATGAACAAGACTATTTTCTTGATATATTTCTTTCAAGATGTGCAAACTTTCACATCAGCACTTTATTATTATTTTCCACATATTTTTACATTCAAGAATAACTTTTTTCCCTCCACAAAACATGTTAACATTCAAGAATGAAATGTTTTGGGACATTGGGCTGTTCCTGTTGAAATCCATACACCTATGGAAGACATGACCTTAATCTCCCACACAGGGAGTGTAGATTTTAAATGGAGTCACCCATACCATGAAATTCACACTCCATAGGGAAATGAATTTCAAATGGCAAAGCCCAATCTCCAATTAGCAATTCAATTCAGTTACACAAACCTCTGCCACTGAATGATATAAAGTCTGCACAAAAAGTAACGCAGCTGTTATAAATACGCCTATTGCTTCAGAACTAATCATTGTTTTCACAATATTTCAGCATAAAAAGAAGGATGATTTATTTACTCGCATTTTGATACACCATTTGTCCATTTTGTTCAATAATGAACAACACAGCAGTGTTTTGAAAGTTGCTGTTATTTTTATTGGCTTGAAGTCAGCGCGACAATAAAATAGTTGTACGTGCCACAATAGTTGCGTAATAACCATTGATCGCTGCAAACTACAACTTTTAAATTCGGGTATTTTTCTTTAAAAGCACTACTGTGTTGTTAAAATGGGGTATCAAAATGCGCGTAAATAAATCATCCTCTTTATGTTGAAATATTGTGAAAACAATTATTAGTTCTGAAGCTATAGGCGTATTTATAACAGCTGTGTTACTTTTTGTGCAGACTTTATATCCAATGTGATGTGATATTAGAGGGACACGCAGTCTAACTGATAAAAACCTATTGTAAATTGTTACATAGGGTGTTTGGCATTTACAGTTAGGACTTACAATATGTGACCCATCACATCGAAACACGGCAGTTGTCGTCAAAAGTGAACTGGAAGGTTTCTTTACCAGACTAAAGGACTGCTTTTAAGCTTTAAAATGACACCTATCCCATTGATGTCGTATGTAGAATGGTGATTTTATGTGAAAAATTGAATTCAAAATCCTTTTTATTTTCTTTATTTTTCGGGACACATTTTCTTTATTATCTTTAAACGTGGGTTTCCGACAACTGCCGTGTTTCGATGTGATGGGTCACATATACATATTTTCAAGATTATTGATTACATCTTTAAATCTTTCACTCAGAGATTAAAAGAACCACATGACAATGATATTTTTCTTGGATTATAAAAATATTATTCTGTTATTGTGAATGAAACAAAGCTAAATCATAGTTTAAAAAAAATGAAACAGAGAAATGAAACATAGCTAAAAAAAATTTAGTTCAATCAAAGTCTAATTTAAAAAAATAAAGGCTAAAAACATGAGTTTTAGGGCATTTTTATATGCTGCAACAATCAAGCCCAAATATTTGATTGTATTCCCAGTTAGAACTAACTACAGGATTTAGATTCATCTATGTTTCTTTTATCAAAAAATATTAGTGCTGTATTTTTCTGGAATACGTTACATGAATCACCCTTTCATAGTTTAAGCAGAATTCTATAAATACTTAGAGGTGACAGTCCAACTGATGAAATAAGTATATATTTAAAAGAAAAACCCGACCGGCCGACCCTACTTGAAAAGTTCATCCGCCGTAAAACAGGTTAGGGTGTTTTTTTCGTCGCCTCAACAGTGGTACCAACTATGATGTAGTACACAGGTCTCTCAAGAAATTGGTACAGTATTTAGCAAGGCATTGAAAGGGATAGCAACTGGCTGATTGAATCAAGTCCCTCACCAACTGCAATGGCAGAATAAACAAGGCCACATCATATGATCCCTAGCTATGTAATAATTGGGTGTTCAACTGCTAGTGCAAATGGATTGATACAACACTTGTAGTAAATAAACACTACATAAAGTAAATGTCAGCATTTATATAGCCCCTTTTCAATTTTCTCAAAGTGCTTTACATTTATTCCTCTGCCACTAGGAAATCTGCGAATTGGAGAATAAAGGTATTATTTTTGTGCATCTTATCGTCTCATATAACACAGGTGACATCATTACTTTAAGTAAAACAACAAGGCAAAGCTGAGTTGTTTTATGCCAAAAATAATGATGTCGCATGTTATATGAGTTGATAGATGCACGACAGTGGCTAAAAACAACACCTTTATTCTCATTCTTAAACACTTCAATTCAAATAAATATAGTAATCATAAGTATACCAAATTTTAATCAAATTAAATCCTACATTTTACAAGGAATTACCTAGGGCTTAGAATCGATTAGTCCTGTTGTTGCTATGCCCCACTGATTGGTTCAAATAGTGTGTACGAGTATCATGTCTACTCGCACAAATGCAAACGTGTGTTATATCATGTCATATCACATGGCTAAGAACCAACAAGATTGCAGGAACTTTCTTAAGTGTTTAAGAATAAAAACTCTCCCTAACAGCTCCCCATTATACACCTGGCAGAGTTCAAACCCAGAACCTTGTAACCACAAGTTGATCTAACTGTTAGCCCACAATGCTCCAAGAGAATGCTTGCTTGTAAAATGAGAAGTAGCAGGGCTGTACCTCGAGCTGCCAACCTTCTAAAACACTTCTTCAGTATTCTCAACACTTACAATCAGCATTTTCCATACAAAATCAGTATTTTTATGTACCAAAAGGGTTTTTTAAGATTATTCTTTAGCATTTTCAGTATCCCTCTGTATTCTTTAGTACTAGTTGCTAGCATCTCTGTGTAGCACCTGCCAACATACCTGGGAGCAGGTCATTTTTGCTGTCACACAGGTAAAGTTTCAAAAGCACTCACTTCTGTCTGATAGCTTATAATTTTAGATCCAACACTAGTTACCAAACGTTTGTAGTAGGGCTGTTAATATTTTGGAATTACTAGTCCAACTGGCTATACTTTGTTCAACTCATAATAGGCGAGACTCATAGTCATAACATTGCTTGATTGATATAGAATTTGCATGGCATGTGCTTTTGTAAATTTCCGAGCACATGTTATGTTGGAAGTTTATTGAAACGAGCAGTAACAAATCAAAGAGCGATTGCCGAATAGAGTGCAACTCTACTAGTCTTATTACAAGACTGCCCTACCCCAACCCTAAACCCTAACCCTTAACTCTGTAAACGAGGACTGGACTCAAGTCTAGCAAGTTGCACCCTATTCAGTAATTGTACCCAAATCAATTTTGCCTATTACGAGGTGAACAAAGTATAGCATAATTTGCAGCCAATAACAATAAAAATAAACTTGTCAATCTGTGTCCTTCCATCATGACTTGATTGTTTGTTTTGAGGTGGATGCTTGTTCAGTCTCTTCCTCATACTCTATCTCAATGTGCGCCCTCTTTTTTCTTAGCTGTCTTTTCCTCCTGGTTGTTTTTGTGCCATCATCATCATCTGATGAAGAGCTGCTACTGCTTCCTGATTTGTCCAAACCATCCGGGTTGTACTTGTCCATATCCTGGTTAAAAATGAAATTTGTGTTTGAGGAATTATATATAATAATTTGAACACAAAATATTGTGAGCCTACATCAAAATTTTCAGCTGGCACTATCTTTCATCATGACCTTTTTGACCATGAACTTGATCACTGACTCATTGACTAATGGAAGTACAACTTATTCAGAACTTCTAAAAATCACATCCACATTCAATCACCTGGATTTTTTGTGGACTCGGATCAAGTTACTGCTGTTTCAAAATTCTGAGGAAAGAATCAAGTTTCTACAGGCTCCATAGAGTCCCTTGTTTTCATGCAATATTATTCAAAGTTGGAAAACATGGAATTAAAATCTAAAGTTTATGTTTACCTCAAAGTCACTAAGGTCGCTTTCTTCAAAGTCCTCATCAGCCACATACTCCACTTCTGCTTCCTCCTCCTCTTCATCTTCATCCTGCAGATACAAATATTGCAATATTAGAATTATCAAAAAAACTATACAGTGAATTTCATGCCTAGGGGCACAATTGGGCACAAGTTGATTCTCTCACCCTCATCTTGCGAGAATCTGTTAACTTACTGTTGTGGAATAGTCATGATTTTACAAGAATCAATTTAAACTGGGTGTAAGAGAATCAATTATCTGTTTCTCACTGAATTTGCAGCCCTGATGCCTGTATACAAGGAGCATGATATGTAATAGGAAATACACTGGGTAAGTAATTCAATGAATAACTGACTGTAAAACTTCAGCCACTGCTTGGAAATTCTCAATTCCCATAGAAATGGTTTGATGCCATTGACTAAAACACTGTTAAAGTTTGTTTGGCTTATAATAGGCACAAAATTGTTTGGTTTTTGTTACTGCGCGAATCAGTTAAGTCCCAACTCATGCTCGCATAAATTCACATAAGCGTGCATCAGTCACGCATTACGCAACGCACAACTAGCGTAAGTGCTGTGCCCAACTGTGTGAACGTCATATTTTATATTGACGTTACGCTTGGAAGGTGATAGAAATAGCCTGTTTTATGAGTTAAGAATTCTTCCTTTCATGGTATGGGTATATCCGGAGTGCTCATAATCCAATATATTGTTTTCACACAGGCAGGGAATGCATGAAATCCCTGCACCTTCCTCTGGTACATGCCAAGTGGGATAATTCCTGCCTGTATCTACCCCATGTCAGCAATTCCAGTAAGAACCCAGAAGTCAATTCAGTTTACCACCATTGGACTATTCCAGTTGAAATCCACACACCTCCTATATGGCAGACATGACCTTAATTTCCCATGCAGTGGGTGTAGATTTCAAATGGGAGTAACACACCGCTTCCACAGGCGATGTATGGATTACAACTGGAATAGTCCCTTTTCTTACCTCATCTTCATCTTCTTCTTCTCCTTCTGCTTTGGAGGAGGCAGTTTCTTCATCTTCTTCCTCATCTTCCTGGTCTAAAGCTGACTCAAAGGCATGGACTGGGAAATTATAAATATCACCATACTGAAAGAAAAGCAGAAGTAAGAATGGAAATCAGTTGAAGGTCATGCACAAACAAGTGTTAGAAACAAGGCCTCTTGGACCAAAAGCCATGCAATTGATGAATTTACATACTTAAACAACTTTGGATTAAGGTTCCAACACTGCCAGGAATGAATAACCATGTATATTATAGGGGCAAGGAATCCAATTACTACACTGGAATTTCAGTGACCCAAGACAAGCGGTTCGTTATTAACGATAAGAAATGAGGTACCGCTATGATTTACCTCATTTCCTATCATATATACTGAACTTGAGTCACTGAAATTTCAGTGTAGTAATTGGATTCCTTGCCCCAATAATATACATAACTTTTGTCACCAGTGTGTTTTTAGTTTTTGAGAAAAATACAAATATAGTCACAAATTTACCACAGGGGTGTAGTACCCCCTTAAATGTTCTGAAACCAACATTACATGCAAGTATATGATACTAACGCTCACTGCAATTGGACCAAGTGATAACAGTACAATGGGACATTTTGAGTTTTTCATTTCAAGTTGTTCAGTTTATTTCAGAATGATAAAAGCTCATACAAATTATAATGTGGTTATTTCAGGAGGATCCAATGCAGCATTTGGAAGAAGCAGGCTAACAAGAAATATCAAAACTGATGAACCGAAGAATAAATAAATGAATGAATGATGGGTACTAACAGCCTGTAGACAAGCATACAATGGCATTTATTATCTGTGCCTTACAGGGTGTGCCTGAAAGAACTGTATCGTCGGAAACTTAATCGTTTGGGTACTTTAACACCACAAGTAAACATAACTAACTGGTGTGGTTGAGGAATAAAACAGCTATTACATACCTTTGAATACTATGAATTTTGACAATTGACCACACTTTTTGTGAAATATAAGAATTTTACGAAAATCCCTCATTTTCAAACCTTTCCACGAATTCAAATATCAATCGATGATCAATAATCAAAGCACTGCACATCATTAGCGTATGAGATGTCTATTGTCATTGACAGATAATTGACTCTGTGGAACGGACTGAAAATGAGGTAGTTTTGTGAAAAAAAATTTAATTCAAAAATGGAGCAGTCAATTGTCAAAATTCAAAAAGTATGTAATGGCTGATATATTCCTAAACCACATCAGGTATTAAGTTATGTTTGGTTTATGCGTTAAAATACCCAAAAATTAAGTTTCTGACAATACAGTTCTTTCAGGGACACCTGTAGTACATGTGTATCAATCTCACATCCAATTTCCAGTACTTACTGTTCCTTTCTTTAATCTCTCTAACAGTTCCTTTTCAATAGCTGTGTCTAATCTTGCCGCTATCAGGGCTTTCTTTTCTCGTCTGTTTTCTCTCACTTCTTGTTTTCTGCTAATTGACACCAGTTTCCGTCTGCAAATAAAACAAATGATGAAAGTCAAAAATCAAAGTTTAAGGATTTGATTTTTAAGTACTTCTGGCATCCTCGAAACAGATGACAGTTTAGGTAGCCTGTTAATCCAGGGGCATAGCAAGCGGGTGGACAAAGTCCAGGGGCCCCAAGCAAAAGCGAGAAATTAAATAAGTGCTGATAAAGGAGAAAAATGCCACTGCAACACTCTCATAATGTTGGTCCCCATTAATGAACATCAATCTAATATAATACGCCTTATTTCCCATGGTTCTAACTGAAGCTAAATGGAATTAAATGTTGGTCTAATTTCCCGGCAATGAGCTTCCCCATTTTGCCCACTTTTTCCTGCCATGATTGATTGACCCTTTGCAAGGATCTGCCATCTTGCCACCAAAAAAATGATGTTCTCCCTGCAAACGCATGGGTACAAAAAAGGTATTTTGGTTTTCCCAGCCTTTCTAGCAATGTACCTGAAATGCTTTTACAAAGGCAGCTGCAATAAAGGCAAGTATATGAAGACTTATACAATACACACACAACACAGACCAGTAAAACCTTGTTTTGAGAAAACCCAGCAAAGGGTCAAATACTGATTGTACATATGACAAGTAGTCTTACCTTCTTCGCAGTACAAGTCTTCTCATACGAATAAGATACTGTGTTATCTTTGTAAATCGCTGTTTGCATTTGTGTATAATCCATGGCGACCAGTAGATGAGCTGTGTGTCGATTTGTTGCAACGCTTTCTCATAATTTTTAGATAACTTCACTTTCTCCCATAATCTGTTTGGGAAAGCTGCACGTTCAATGGTTTTCATGTACAAGTAGCAAATGCCTGTGAAATGATCAAATAAATAATAAAATGTCAAGCAATAAAAGTATCGCATAACGGCATGTAGGTGCTGCCTTCACTTTACGCGATACTAACCAATAGAGGCCGTCAGCCTTTCCCAATCTTGTGGGTACAAATGATTTGTGTGTTCATGTGTCGGACACTATGCGCAGGGCGCAGCTTGCCACGCAGCTGTTATCGCGCATTTAACGCGGTGATTTTGCTGTTCACGCATGGAGATCGAACGAACATCACAGCGTGTACCCACAAGATGGCGGCATATGACGTCACGCTGACGGCCTCTATTACAAGCCTTGCGGAATTTTACTTTTCAGCCGCTGGTGGGTTTCTTTATTTCTGGCTTTTTTTGTAATAGTAATATTTCATCTGTCCTTTAAACTTATGCGGTTAATACCATACATATAATATAAGGGAAGGGGCCAATTCCGGTGATGGGGGAATCTCAGCAATCTGTATGATGACCTTAAAAATATATCCGGCATCACTTACATTAAAGAAATAGCAAGACTTATTTTTTCCACCTGATGGTATTTTTTTTAAACGATGACATCATCTGGAGATCTGATGAAACATTTCTGTTTAAAAGTTTCTTAGAAATGTTTAAATTATAAAACATTTAAATAAAAGTAACTAAAGTATGCCTCACCATTTTCTTCCCTGATTGTAGCATACTGGCTGTTTGCTAGCGGACAAGCAGATCTGTTACACAACCCTGTCAAATTGTACTCATTGCGACAGAAATGATGTGTTGTAGCTTTCACTTTGAAGGAACAAAACGAGGTGTTGATAATGGACCATATTACCTGTAACATCAAAGAAAAATAGAATGTACATGTATATCACATTCATGATTAAATTGAAGTATGATAAAAATTTTAATAAATGTTCAAAACAAAAGAAGTCTCCTCTAGGGTGCATACGTAGCCCCCTAATTTTCAAAAATGTAAACATTGAACTTCTACCTACCCCTATAGTGTTCCACTTCCTAAAAGAACTCCTCATGTGAAATTTGGTTGAAATCGATCATTGTCAAGGGGTCCCACGGGCCGTCCAAAAGTATTTTGCTACTTTAGCACTAAATTCAGAAGGCAGCTATTTGGAATGCAATATATTTATGTAGAAAATGATAGCTGCTTTATGATTCATTCTGCATAACTACCTTGTCCATAGTTTCTGAGAGTCCTAATTCACAAAATTAAATGCAGAGCAGCTTTGGGCAATATAAAATACATAGTTACCAATAGCTGCCTTATGCTATATTTCACTGGAGCTTCATGTACACAGTAATATATGGCAAAACGGCTACATGAATTAATGCCGAAGTCACAGAACTTTACGCCCAAAGGCAGAACAATGTCAGAAATGGTACTAACTATGCTGCTGAACACTAACTTAAAAGGAAGCTTTAAATACCTGGTTGACTGCTTGCTTTTGCATGTTTGATATTTTTTTAATGTCATACATGTATTTCTCTTCAGATTTCCGCTTCCGAAGGTTTGACATAGGTCTTGTTTATCACATTCAAAGTACCGTATCAACATTATGAGCAGATGCTTGGTAGGCCAGCTTTTAACATTCTCTGTGAGAAACTCATGGTCTATTTTGTAAAACTTGTAACCTTTTGTGAACCATGAATCTTAGTTGACTAGATCAGCAAGGGTAGTACACTGGTCTATGCATTTGGGAAATTTGGGCTTCCCAAACCCAGTACCATAATGATCACTTGGTGCATGCATTACTTCCTGAGGCCTAACAGCCAAGAGTCTGTCAGCTAGTGCTTGTTTCTCCTCTTTCGGTACAACACTACTGAAGAGTGCATGTGGTACCATCTCTGCATTGAGGTGCAGAGATGCCTTTGGAAAGCTCTGATTTCACTTCTTGAAACCACAGGATCTACTGCCTCGTACATTAACAGACAGTGGTACAGTTTCAAGTCATTCCATGATGCATTGAACGCAGACTTGTATGTAAACCACCACAAGCTGCTATAGATAAGGGTAGCAAATATCACCAAGTCCCTCACTCTTGGCAATTGTTGTCTTGTTGTAATTATTCCTTGGGGAAGTTGGAGATTCCAGCAGACGGATCTTTATGGCATCATAGAAGCTTGGCCATCAAACATGCTTTGTGCAGTGCTCGGGGCGGGGCTCTGGGTTGCCTCAAATTCACTTTGTCCTTGCCACCTAAAAATAGAAGACATATTCCACAAACTCTTGATGATCATCTTTTGAAGGCCTAATTTGGGGGGTTAAGGTTTCCTGAGCACTAGCTCTCCAAAGTCTCCAAGCATGCCAAGCTTCTATCATCTTCTGAGTGCTTTCTGTATGGGGAAAGGTTCAACTAAGTAAAGACGCCGATCACTCTTTTATGGCAGTAATTTAAAGTTCTTGCGAAATCGCAATAAAAGAGAAACATCAGGCAACTTTGAGACCTCAATCTTTTTAAAAGTCATTGAACATATGAGTATAATTTCACCAATTGTGATGCCTACACAACCTGACCACAGGAGTGCACGCCTAGAGTGTTGCTGAATGGTCACACAGGCTGCTGTCACATGTTAGACTCTGTTGCTTCCAGTGCTGTCAAATACCATGTTAACTTTCAGAGAAATGAACAGGAAATCAAAACTTCATGAACAGCACTTATATGTGTGAAAAATACAAATTTTGGGCCTAAAATCACACACTTTTCCCATGAAACATATTAAAATACATGTGGCAGCTATTATTTTGTACATATTAATAGCCCAAAAAGCTGCTTTATGTATTTTCCTTTTATTCTATTTCAACAAGTGATAACTAATGAACTTACAGCATCAACATAAATAACACAGAGAAGGCAGCTATTGCATTTGCAATACATTAATGAAGCATTTACAAATAGCTGCCTTATGAACATAGGTAAGGAAGAAGATTCCGAACTTTGGGCTCCCCGTGGGACCCCTAAACGACTTTCAATTTCGTTTAAATTTCATAGGGGGGATTTTTTTAACCAATGGAACATTTTAAGACTAGGTAGAAGTTAATTGGTAACTATGAGGGCTACGTATGCACCCTACTCCTCACCACTCCCGAAAAAATATGACAGGAAAATTAAACCTATCATTAACTTTCATAAAATTAAGTTTAGATATAACAGACAAACCTTTGTGACCACATTTGCTAGTCAGCCAAATTGGTCCAAAAATACAATACAAATTTTACATAGAAAATTAAAAGAAAAGATTTGTCAAGGAAACCTGCATAAATGTTGTCTATACTTCACTTGACCCAAATATATAATTTATTTTTGTGATGAGATAATCGCAAATGGAATTTTAGAGGGATTTTAATAGCAGTTCCATATAGAAAAGCTGCTCTATCATGAGACTATGCTGTTTTGTTTTGCAATTGATTCATCAAATGTTGGCTGACTGTTTTGGATGAAAGTCAATCTTTGACAAGATGTAACTTTTCTACGGAAAGTGCTAGATGACAAAACGATTTTCAGTTTTGGCTCTCTTTATTCAAGGGCTTTAATTTGATCCACTGGTCTCTTTAGACTTAATCATGGGGTATAGCAGTTCTTGAGATTAAAAAAAATCGATTTAAATCAAAAAAATCCGATTTAAATAAAAAAAATCCGATTTAAATCAAATAAATCGATTTTTTAAATTTTTTTTTTAAATAAAAAAATCGCCAACCCTGCCTACAAAGTTATGTGATGCTACACAGCTCCTGAGCTTGTAGGTATACCAGGTGGATTCAAATTTGCCATCAAACTGCATCATTTTATATCAAATTAAAGCCCTTGAGTAAAGAAAGCCAAAACTGAAAACCTTTTTGTCATAGCACTTTCCGTAGCAAGGATTGCCTTTCATCAAAAAGATTCAGCTAACAAAACAGCATTTCGGTGGTGTTTCTAGATCTTAGTCTCATGATGATAGCAGCTTTTCTATGTGGAACTGCTATCAAAATCCTCTAAAATTCCATGTGCGAGTGTCTCATCACCATAAAAAATCATATATAGGGTCCACAACTCCCCCCTAAATACTTTTTGAATAAGTCGAAAAATATTTGACGAAATGCAAAGGTGTAAAAATGTTTGGGTAGCCTTATTTGTTTTACACATATGGACCAAAATTTATAGCCTCATACGTCATTGCGTTCAGTCACAACGGTTCATTATGTAAAAAAAGAAACCGCTTTAAACAATGTTAAAAGTTGCATCTGAGTCCATAGGAATCAACTCTCAAACAATGCAGTAGGCCAGGTTTATTCATGTGTTTGTTAAAGAAAACCTGACTGCTATGGACTCAGGTGCAACTTTTAAAATGGCCTCTTTTCTTACACAATTTTAAACCATTGTGACTGAACGCAATGATTTGTGACCCTATAAATTGGTCCAATTGTAAAACGAACAGGGCTATACATACCTGTTAATATCTTTACATTTCGTAAAATATTTTTCGACATATTTTTAAAAGTATTAGGGGGAACTTATAAGTTGTGGACCCTACATGTGTATGGTCAAGTGAAGTATACACAGTTCCAATAATTGAAACTCCCGGCTCCGACCGGGAGTTCCAACAGGTACTGTGTATGTGTTTGTATGTGTTTAATGTGCATTCACATACACACTTAGCCGTCGGTACGAAGAAATCGTTGCTCCAAAATGACTGCAAATTACACATTTGAAATAATTTTTCACAACAAAATATGATATGAAAACACCGTGAGCAATGAATGAATATATGGAGAGGTCAAACAGGTTAATTATTGTCAATATTAATATTTTGTGACATTTATAATGAAAACAATTAACATCCAAGACACCCTATGGCAGGGGTAGCGTTAACCCCCGATCGGGGGTGAATGACCCCCTAAATTTAAAAAATATGAATTTTTCACCCTCCATATATTGGGAATGTGCAAGCTCGGGGGTGAACTCTGACCCGCTCTACTTTTGGACCTTACTCCTACCCCTGGCCCTGACTACACTGCAAAATATTTTTCACCCCCGAGATTTAATTTTCACCCATGTATTTGGATTTTCTGCAAGCTCGGGAGTGAAAAACATGGGAAAACAACCCCTGACTTTCAGGGCTTAATGCTACCCCTGCCCTATGGCACCTTCTACAACTTGAGAACAAGTCCTCAAACGTTCGAAATTTGTTGTAGTTACTACAAGTAAAACTGATACATGTATATAACCATGGAGGTATATTATATACCTCCATGGTAATTGGTATACTACATTACTGACTATGCACTGCTGTCGTGCCGACACGCACTGTGTGCAACAACAGAATTGATACCATAACTGATGATTCATCACAAGATCAAATTCATGATTTACAACAAAAAATTACCGTTACATTAACACTATAATACGTACATCATCGTGCTGCATGGTGAAGAATTAATAGCAAAATTTCACTACCACGTGTAATGTGTTCCGAAATCTGCAATCAACAAAATGGCGATAATTGACCACGAGCTGTTCATTCACTTAGGGGCACACACCACTATTTTTAAATACGCTGTTTAAAAACGGTTTTTATTGTGAAGGAGCAGAAAATAATTATTTCATGTTTTGTGCTATATTATGATTTTATGATAGCTCACATTTAGGCTAAAAAAGTTTGTATCCTAATCTCGAAAATCAGGAAGAAATGTACCGTAAGTTGTTACTGTACAAATGAATAGGCTACTGACCCTAATTTTGGAAATTACAGTTGCGTGAACTCGGTAGGTGCTTTTGGTGCATGGCCTGGGTCATTTCAGCAGGGGCGTAGCCAGCTTTCTTGGTCAGGGGTGGCAAAATTTCGGGGGCGCGCACAGACGAAAAAAAATGTAGTTGTATCATACAATTACATCATGCCGGTTTTGTTTTTGATAAAGACTGTACATATCTTCGAGCTCGGCCCCAAAGGCTTTATTTGGGGTAATGTGCGCTCGTAGCGCGAAAAAAGTTGTGCTACGCTACTGCATTTTAGTGACCACAAACACTATCCTTTCCTTTAGGGGGGCACTCAACTTTAGAAGTGACGGGTATGTGCCTACCGGCGTCGCGAAGTAGGGGCCTATCGGGTACAAACCGTTATTTTAAAAAAGGGGGTCATTGGGTAGGGCCTACAAACAAAATAAAAAAGGGGGTCATTGGGTATAATGTTTTGAAAAAGGGGGTCATTGAGTATAAGATTTCAAAAAAAGGGTCATCGGGTAGAACATTTTGAAAAATGGAGCAAAATTTTTGAAAGTTTCGACATAATTTTGAAAAAATGGAGCAAAATTTGAAAGTTTTGGCATTCATTTTGTTGCATTTTGATGATGCTATTCTAGAAAATCTAGAAAAAAGGGGGTCACTGGGTAGCCGCAACCCAAAATAGGGGGTCATTGGGTAGCCGCAACTAAAAAAAAGGGGGTCATCGGGTATGACTTTTAAAAAAAGGGGGTCATCGGGTATAGTCGACTTCAAAAGAGGGGGCCTATTGACAGGCACATACCGTCACTTCCAAAGTTGAGTGCCCCCCCCCCCCAGCGCCAGCAACTCAACCGAAACTGGCCAAGCTTTACAACTTTATTTGCAACCAAACGTTTTGCATACCATTCTATACCTTTCCAGGTGCAAGAGATAAGCCTAAATACATTTTATCACATAAATTTCCTACTGGACGCCCATTCCCTTTTAAATTAGTTTTTATTTGGAAGTAAGGGCGCACACCACCAAAAAATCGTCCCATTGAAATACATGTGAAGAAGCGTGTTTTCGTTGTGCGACTTTTACCTTCGAAGCTCTTCAGTAACAAAGTGATTAAAAATATCACCAATGGATTGCAAATCGATGAAAATTAATATATATTTGAATATACGGGCAACCTGTTTCTGGCCATTTTTCAACAGGGCCTCAAGTGACGTATAGGCTCGGGAAACACTTTATTTTATTGTGGGTATAGGCCTATTTTAACTGGATTTGGACGGGCAACTTTTCCCTCAAAATACATTTTACATTAGCATAATTATTACATGTCCCTCTTGCTTAAATTGTAAGGTAATGTATAAAACCAAGTGAAAAGAGTTGCTTTTTCCTATTGTTTTTTGAGATGTTCAATGGACCATATCAAAACATATTATCTCATTTTCGTGCAGTGCATGGTCACATATCTGACGACTGCAAAACAGCTGACCTGACCTCAAAGAAAGCAAAAATGCAATTCACAAAAATCATTCAAATAGAAACCGGATCTATCTTGCGATTGGAAAAGTGTTGTGAGTATGCATCGCAACCGTACTGACTGTTTGTTAAAATACATTGTCTGTGAATCTATTTGCGATAATTTTTGTCACACTCTTAAATTTTGTGTTGATCATACATTAACTTAGTGTTGATGACAAAGTACTTCATGAAATCGAGTGCATGAAATCGTTTATTTTTCATCAGGACCAGTGAAAGTACATGTATTCATGTGCTTGACTCCACTTTGACATGTTTTGCTGAAACACAGTGACAGTATTAAATGTGAGTGAATCGGCAAACAGCAATATCGGTGCATTTTATTGAAGTGTTTCGGAAATAAAGGTAATAAGGTCTTATTCAATTTATTATTTAGTTTGATGCGTATTTAAATGTTCAAAACTTGCAAAAAATATACCGTAAAACCCCGTCTACAAGCATATAAATAGGTATGTCACAGTGGCTGCACAATAATTCTGCTACACTGTGCATGCAAGCATAACAGTGAATTGAAAAGGGCGCGCTTCAAATTTGGCCAATTTTAGAAAACATCCATGTCGATAAATGAATTTCTTCATATGCTTCATTTATCCAAATTGTTTGAATTTTTAATATATGGTGTGTGAAGCCTTCCTGAGGCTACCATCGGGTCCCCCAAATTGAAAATTGTTTTGTTTAAGAACTACTGCCTGTTTTTATGGATTTTTGAAGATCGCTCATAAATCAGTAAATATAGGCCTACTGAAGTAAAGGAACTACCACCATTTAGCTGAAATACTAATCTTTCTTAGCATGTAAATTAATTCCGTCGACAACAAATGAAACACTTTCCTAAAACCAGTTGAAGCAAAACATTAATCAATGTTTTTTTTAGGGAGTAATTTTCCAAACCACAATAGCTCTAAGCCATTGTGTGTGTCCAAGGCCATACTATTTTTGTATACGCGGTACAGTAAAATTGCTGTTCATTGTACCGATTATCCTCCCATGTTAATCCAGATGACAAAATGTTAATTTAAAGTCTCATTGCAACTGAATTTTAATTTTTAATTTTCGGACTTGGCTTTGAGTAATGGTGACACATACCATGTTTACAGTAAAAATGAAAATTATATTCCAGACACCGTCAAAATGTCAAACTTTTAATTTTTTTGTATTGTTTTTAAATAATTAACTGCACTTCATTTATTCAACCTCATAACAGGATCATACTTAAAAGATTTATGATGAATGAACAGACGTTCATTAAATATTGAAAAAAACCCAAAATTACTCATGCCTAATTTGCATAATAATATCATAAATACATAATTAGCTGTAATTACCTAATTTGCATAATTAATTACTTTTTGTGTATTTTTGTCATCAATTGAAAGAACTTTGTATACATATGTGTAAAAAAACCGCACCTTTATATCATGTACGGTTTTCTATTGGCATCAATTTTGCATATTAATAAGCTGAACTTAGTCATTTTTTGAGATTTAATTTGTCTGCAGATTGGCCGAAATGGCTAAAATAGTATATTTGATTAATTTATTATAATTATTCAATGATGGATTTTTTAATTTTGTTTTCTGTAACGAAGTCAGGAAAGATAGGCATTTAACATGTGCTATTTAAATTAACGCTGTTTTTCCAAGCAAGCGTCCAAATAAACCTTCAAAATCTCGAAATGTGCCAATTTTGTCATTACAGCCATTTGTGGCAGGATTTCATTCCATCTACGAGCATCTTTAAATTGACATTACATCACAATGCATTGACCGATTTCAATTCTGTTTTTTGATTTTTGATGCTTTAATAAAGCTTAATAATGTAGGAACATTAAATAACGCGTTTCTGCTGCAATTATTTTTGAGGTGATATACCTAATATAAAGTGCTTCTGTTGAAAGCTAAATTATTCCAGGCGCCATTATGGAGATTGAGCAAATAAATTACAGATCCAAGCATATAAAAACAAGTATTATTGTAAGACCAATCTATTGTATTGGTATATATACGCCTGGTTCGTTAAAGTTAAGCTTTCATCAAAAACCCTATATATGCTTGTAGACGAGGTTTTACGGTATGTCATTTTCTTGACAAAATATTTCTTTTACCGTTTAACGCACATGCATTGTGTAGTATACAGTTTCTTTACCAGTCTGTATAAATTCTGCAATTATGTGCTAACAAAACCAAAAAAAGTTGCCAAAATTGTATTACGTAAGCATAGTTTGAAGGATTTATTATTATTATTATTATTATTATTATTATTATGCTTATTATTATTATTATTATTATTATTATTATTATTATTATTATTATTATTATTGTTGTTGTTGTTGCTGTTGTTATTTTCAGAGCCAATGTATACCAAGCTACAACTTAAACACAACATTGCCACACCAAATGCGACATCTCCTATTATACTGAACACCCAGTTTTTACTGAAGATAACCACTAACTTTTTTGGATGAATAAGGACATGATGTAAGATATAAGATTGATAGCTATAAAGCCAAGCGATGATACCAATTCGCTTATAAATATTTCGTCATCTCCTCATTTCTCCACTGTCATTCTGACACCGAAGACAATTACGTCAATTTTATCAGGCTGACCAGTTTACCAACTAAGAAATTTCACTTTGAATTGTCTTGACTTTCAAATCTTATCAAAATGTATGAATGCTGGAGTTATTTCGCCATTGGTACCAAAATTAGCAACGCATTTGTCTTTATTCTGCTGTTTCTATCATTGGCTTCGCCGAATCCGACGCCGGTACAATGTCCTCATGGCTGCATCTGCAATCCTGATGCGTTATCGATGTCATGTTCCTACGAAACATTTATCACAGACAGCATCGAGCTACCAGAGGTACATCAACTGGTTATTACATGCAATGCTTCAAGCAACAGTCAGGATGTCGTGAAGGAAGTCACACAACGGCTATCAACTACGATTTTGGACAGTTTATCGTTTGATTCGTGCTGCATACGAGATATTGACGCAGAAGATTTGAATAGGTTAGAAAGTTTACGTGAGTTTAGTGCGTCTGAGACTTCTTTATCGTCTATCAACGTGTATGATCTAGGATCCAAACTATGCGGATTGGAAACGCTGACCCTAACTAATAACCCTAACCTGACGAGCATTATAAACCATAACAATGGTAGCAACGGCTCACGATGTGACGAACCATTCCAAAACCTCACAACCCTTATCCTGAAGGATAATAACTTGAATCACGTCCAAACTGGCTTCTTTTCCAATTTAACCAATCTTCACACTTTAAACTTGGAAGGAAATAACTTGACACGACTTCACGATGACATATTTGAACCTCTGATTATTTTGGAAAACCTCTTCTTGGGCAATAACCAGATAACAAAATTACCTCTGCTTCCAATGCCCAAATTACAAAATCTCTCCCTTCATGATTGCTCCTTTACAGAAATATCTGACAGTCAGTTAGGGAACTTGACCGATCTGAAATATCTTGATCTTTCTGGAAATAAGCTTCTGATGTCCATTCCCGAATCGACCTTGATTCACCTGCCTTTGCTGACATTAAACCTGTCCCGATTGGCACAGGTGACCGTTATGCCAATCAAACTCATGTCTCCTACGTTACAAGTCTTGGATCTTTCACACAACAACTTATCGGATCTACCTCATTCGTTCGATCTTCAAAAGATCCGGATCTTAGATATTTCTCACAACTCCATCAGAAGTATTTGGCGCAAGATTCTTCGAGGTACTATCCAAGAACTTTACTTGAGTCACAACAGCTTCGGTGATGCTTTTCATTTTGATTTCAACGACGCAAGTAATCTTCAGACACTTGATCTGTCTTTTAATAACCTGCACGTTATTCCAAGCAATGCATTCAGAGGTTTAAAAGACCTCTCCAAACTTCTCCTCAACGATAATCAACTTACTCATATCCCCTCGGATGCATTCGGATTAGAAACAAAGAAACTTACGACGCTGTTTCTCCAAAACAACAATTTTACCTACTTCCAACAATTATCAAATTTACCGAGGCCAGATAATAAAGATACTGACAAAGACAGCACAAGTAAATTCACTCCTGTATCCGTGTATATGTCCGGGAATCCTTTGGTTTGCGACTGCAAAATGTATGCACATCTGACAGAAGATGACGTGAACAAACAAAAAAAGACTGGAACCAATTGGCCTTTGACCTACACATTTGTTAACCAGAATTTCAAAGATATCAACGACATAAATTGCACTAACCCATATATTTCAGTGAACATCACCGCTGAATTTGGCCCGATATTATTTCGTCCATATCATACGTATCCATTTCCTATGATCTTTACAACTACTTACAACACAGAGAAAGTTAATAGCCGGTACTTTTTCTGTCACACCGATTCCTGTCCTTCGAACTGCTCTTGTCTACGGAATGCCGCGGCTGCCGACTCAGACACTATGGCCGAAAAGCGATTTTTGACCAATTGTACCGATTTAGGACTAACGAATGTGCCTAACATATCTAACAAAACCACCAATCTTTATCTGCAGTATAATAATATCACCGAGATAAAATTCACCTCACATTTGAACGAATTGCTCAAATTGAATGTCAGTCATAATTCAATCGAATCAGTAGACGACGACTCTTTTGTTGGAATGGAACAATTGTATATCCTGGATCTGTCGTTCAACTTGTTAACTGAAGTGAATAGTAAAATAATTCCTCAGTGGTTCCCTGGATTTGACGGTTTTGCTGTATTTTATCTTCATCATAATAACATACAATCTATATCAGTAGATACCTTCGAAAAAGCCCACAATTTAAAGGAAGTGTTTCTAGATCTTAGCAATAACTATATAGAAACTCTAGAGGAAGGGACTTTGAACAGCGTTTTTATTGCAAGTCTTCACAACAATCCATTGAGTTGTAGTAATTGTTCCTTAGCGTGGTTTAGAGATTGGATTCATCTTAACAAAACCACAAAAGAAATATTGTGTCCACATGTATTCAGATGGATACAATCTGGAAGCGGACAGGTCAGCTTTGTCACCGTTGGAATATGCTTTGAAACACCTCCACCTTCGACTGGAAATATACCGTGTAGTTATGACAATGATACCACAGGAACAATTGACAACATGGATACTTCAAAATGCATGCAAATTACAACTGCAGTGCCCCCACAAATTGTGAAAATTCGTAAGGAACAAATATATGGACTTGCGGGGCTTGGCTCTTTCATGTTGATAATCTTTGGCTCTATGACGATTGTTTTCAAGAAGCGACATTATTTAAAGATCCGAATCGACCGAGAAAGGGTTTCTTTTATTGCCCGATTTGAGAAACTTACCAAAGGGACTAAATCGGTTGACTTGCGAAAGTATGACGTGTTTATTACGCACAGTATAGACGACACAGACTTTGTAATGAAGGAACTTCTGCCCAATTTAGAAGCTCGTGGTAGAAGACTCTACGTGCAAGAGCGTGATTTTATACCAGGTGGCATCCAATCCAATACTATTATTGAAGCTATCAACGATAGCCGACGTGTACTTGCCGTTGTATCGTCAAAATTCGTCACTAACGAGTGGTGTATGTACGCCTTCAACAATGCTCATTATTTGTCAGAAAGACCAATCGTGGTGCTTCTAGAGCATGATTTTGATGCTCGCTTTGGAGAACAACAAAGACTAGAAGAAAGACCGGTAGATAGGAAATGCATGAATAGGCTAATGAAGCGTTATATAGATGGACATTTTTGTATTCGGTATACACCTGAAGATGACAGAAATTTCCATCGTAAATTGGCGCGAGAAATGCCCAATAATGGGCTTGAAATAGATGGTGAGATTCCCCTTGGGCCAGTTAATTAAGCTTACCAAATTTTGTATTCCGGCGGGAAGTGAATTTTAGAGGCCAAAAGATACCGAAAAGAAGCGTGAACAATGTAGAGGTGTTGTATAAACTACCACTCTAATTGTATTAATATTGAACGTATTTGGAGTCTTTTGGATATGCCTATATATTTTGTTTGATTTTCTTGTTTTGTGCTATCTTCTGAAGATTGCTCATATTGTATGCATGTTGTTATATTTGTTTCCATGCAAAGGTCTGCAACATTTAGCTTCGTTTTAATGATGCTATCTACTGAAGATAACTAACTCAAAAAGTTGTGTAAGTTTATTAAAGATATAAGTGGGTGTGTCTGTGCATCAAAAACCCGTTATGATTGAACTTTTAATATATTCTTAGAACGCAGTTCGAGTCTTTCTATCTAATGTAAGTTTTTACTCAGTCTTTTTACGAGATGCTATCTACTGAAGATAACTAACTCAAAAAGCTGTGTAAGATTATTAAAGATATAAGTGGGCGTGCATGTGCATCAAAATCATGTTATGATCGAACCTTTAATATATTCTTAGAACGCAGTTTGAGTCTTTCTATCTATTGTAAGTTTTTACTCAGTCTTTTGACTAGATGCTATCTACTGAAGATAACTAACTCAAAAAGTTGTGCAAGATTATTAAATATATAAGTGGGTGTGCCTGTGCATCAAAAACACGTTATGATTGAACTTTTAATATATTCTTAGAACGCAGTTCGAGTCTTTAACCGGGTCCCCCAAAATTCATTTCTCTCATGAGTTCAGATACACCATCTGACATCAGTGGTCTCTCATTATTTGTTTTTCACGCTATGAAACTTCGTGAAATGATTGAATTTATGTAATTATTTCTTCATGTTATTTATATGTCTTCCTCATATGTAATTATTATATTTGTAGTGCAAAGGGCCAAGGGCCTATATGTACAAATAAAATCTAAACTGAAACTTCTCTCTTGTAAGTTTTTACTCAGTCTTTTGACGAGATAGATATTTTCTATGAAGCTACAAAAACAACAACAAACGAAATACTGATTTTAACCCAAAATATTTAGTCTGCAGAAGCGATGTTGGATATGAAATCATTTTTACTATATATCTATTTAAGATAGCTCGAAGCAAATGGTGCCGTAACAAAGTTTGACCGAAATATTACACTGCAGTACTTATATAAGCGAGTCGAATTGCTAGTACTATCGGCTGTATTTAGTTTTGATTTTTTCACAAGATTTGCCACAGACGACCACTATACCTTATATGATAGTATAGTGGCACTGAATTTGGTAAACTTACGCTGACTAGACTCATTATTGCCTTAAAATTTCAAATCAGGCATCTTGAGACATTCTAAGTCACTTTATGAACATCATTTCTATTTCTTTAAACAATTTACTTTCAAAATTAATTTTATATTTGGAAAACATGATAAAATCCATGAATGAAGGATGTGGTTCGTGTTACCTTGGTATAATTATCTGATCTGTACATTTTCAAAATGTAAACGAATGGTATCAATGTATACAGCAAATTATAATCTAACAAAATACTGTAAGAGAAAAACAATTCAAAAATACTGAAAATCGGTAAATAATTATAGGCTGGTCAGTTACATAATGTTTACGCAAACTTGGTCAAAAATACCAATTGGAAATTGCAGTTCAGCATTGAAGATGTTATTATAATTAATCTGTCGACGAGCACTTTCCCTAATTCCCTTGTCTTGTCTTTTGGTTATGTTATGTATAAAGTTGCTTTGTTTTGGTAATTTCATTTGATTTTAGGGAAAGGCTAACTTTCAGGCCTTTTTGGTCTTCCAGCCTTTTCCACCATATCGTGTTTGTATCTTTTTATGTTTTGTTGTATTGAATTGATTTTTATGGAAAAACTAGCTCGTAAATCACAAATAGCCAAGGTTTAGAGTATGAATTGAAGAAAATAATTGCAACTTTTCAGTGTGTTATTTGTAGCAAGAAAAAAGTAACTGTTAATCAATTCATCTTTGGCCACCGTAAATAACATTTGCAAAATGCCAGTCAATTTAACACATATTTTACAAGTTTAAAAATAATACTAAATAATTGCCATATGTAATCTGCTATTCCATCAATCATATCAATATGCCATGAATATAGCATTATATATCTCCCATTAGACTAGATTTCTGTTAATGCTGAGGTCATAACGTATTTCCATCCCTTTGTATAACACTCCCCTTTTCAAAATGCTGTAAAATTGTATTTGTTTCATCACACTGCGTTTGTTTCATCTCTTTATTAAAAGGTTAACATGTTATACTTGTTACCATGCATTTATGCTCCTTGTATCATCACGATGCGATGACTTGCGAAATGATGCATTATGGGAAACTGAGAAAATAACGATAACGACACAAATCGATCGTCTGCTTATTGGTGATATTTGCAAACATTCATTACAACTTAATTACTATTTTATATCACGATGGCGGTTTCAACTGTTACAGCTGAGCAAAATCTGAATGATACAAGCTACATTCATGAAGATGACGCATCACAAATGGAAGTATGGTATCTCATATTGGGCATTCCTACCTTTATTGGTGCATTTTGCGGCAATTTGGGCACGATTATTGCCTTTTATACAGAGCCAAGTTTAAGCACAAAAGCGAGTGACTTGATTATCTTCAATTTAGCGCTTGCCGATCTCGGGATGGCATTGTTTACCATTCCTATATTTCAGTTAATGGTTGGAGCATATGGATATTGGCCATGGGGAGAAGTACCATGTCGCGTTCTCCTCAACATTTCAATGGTTCTGATGTTTGCAGGAGTACTCTTCATAATGCTCATGAGTTGGGATCGCTATCTCATGTTAGCACTGCAGTATTCTGACTACCTGAAAAAGCAAAGCAACAGACGTCTAAAGATAGTCATACTTTTGACATGGGTTGTTGCAACCTTGCAAGCAGTTTACGAAGCTGCCATCTGGGACGTCACCATTGCAGCAACTCCCGAAAAATATCGTTCCAACTATAACAAGGAGTGTGATTGCCCGTCCATGAAAGCTTTGACGCCCATGGTGCTTTGTGCGATAGTATTTTCTTTTTTGCCAATAATCGCTATCATTACATTAGGGTCACTGATTTTGGTGAAATTACGAAAACGTCTCATGCTTTGGAAACGGGTGGGATATGATGAAGGTTCAGGGTCCGAATCGTGTACGAAGACAGCATCATTTGAAGTCACACCTGTAGCAGGGAGCCGCATGAGTGACAATGCCATGTCATCCGCAAAACTCGCGGACCAGCGTGGAAACCCAGGAAGCAGCGTCGACAATGCTGGAACAACTGACGTTGAAACAGAACGGAAACAAACTTTGACAGGCAAGAATTCCGGAAATCAGTCTCTAACATCAAAAGCATCGCATTGCCCCACTGGAGTACATACGAAGACGACGATCAAGAAGGCTCAAGCCCAGCAAAATCGCTATATCAAACCAGTGTTAACTTACATTGTCTTGGTAATATCACTTTCTGGATGTACCCTACCAGTATATGTGTATTTGTTTTATACACTCAATATTTGTCCAGATTGTTATGACTATATAACTACGGGATACTTCTACGGGATTTTGTACCTTAATAGCGCATTGAATCCAATTCTGTATGCAATGACAAATGCAACAATCAGAGGGTTTTATGGCAGAAAGTACAATGCGATGCGGAGGTGGTTAGCCGGATGAGATACATTATCAATTTTGATGGAAACCGGTCGTACATGTTTCCAAGTTAAATACTGATAGTTGTTATGATTTACATTATTATTAATAATTATTATGATTGTTAAATCTTCAAATCGACCACTTTTATTAATATGACCATAAGAAAAATATTGACAATTTATTCAATGATCGATCGAACTTGTAACTTTTGTAAAAAAAGACCCGGAATCTGGAAAACGCACATTACCAGCAGTATAATAAATGCACGGGGCTGCTCTGTATAGGGGTTGTACCGCACAGTACCTTATGCGAGTGCATGGACGGGGTATAGGCTACGTTTGCTTTGCATTTACTTCTTCTGAGGACACCAACATAACAACACACAACACCGAGGACATTGTGCTTAACGAGGACCTAAACACGCATCCTCGATACGGAAACCTCGTGAAACAGCAAAAAATGAGATCTTATACCTATACTACCCCGCCCCTATATAGTGTAGGCCTATACGTCCTCGCAGCGTTAGCCGTTTCAACACTTGTGTTCGGTATTGAGCATTTTGAACATGACAACACATCGACACACGAAGGACGTTTGAACTTGTAAACATTTCGTCATTTTCTGGTCCTCGGAAATATTACATGTAGTGCAGGGGGTGTTGGTGTATGTGTGTTTGAACTTTGAAGAAAGAAAGAGAGAGAGAGAAAGAGAAAGAAAAGGAGAGCTAAAGAAAGAGGGAGGGGAGAGAGGGAGAGAGAGAGGCGGGAGGAGGAGAGAGAGGGAGAGAGAAAGAGAGAGAGAGAGAGAGAGATAGAGGGAAAAGCTATCAACTGTTAGCATTCATCAAGTTGAGAGTTCATTAAAAAGATGACATTAAATAAAACATCTCTTGTTCAAATCTTATCAAGGTCGTAAATCTATATTGAATTTATATTGTCTGAAATTAAGTCCAGTTCAGAGCACATTATTGTTACGATCCAGGTATATCTACAAAATTAAATATGGTTTTGTGACATATTGCAGATAAAATGCTTTTAGAATTTGGTTTATTCTGTAGTGAAAACCATGTAGAAGAATCATAAGTGGTTTTGCCTTACATTGCCTGAAATTAATTCTAGTTTAGAGCACACCTTTTAAAAATCTCATCGTCGTATCTCAGGTATATAGCTTTTGAATTAAATATCAATTGTGCTATTATATTATACAACAGTGTAAAAGCTTTTAGAGATTACAGTAAACCTATTTTTAAAATGTAAAGCAGCATGCATTACGGGGTGAGAGTCGGAAATAAAAATGTATGTAAAAGATACAAAAATGAAAATCAGCATTAATTTATTGCGAGATGGGTCAGAAATAAAATGCATATAAAATATTTAAAAAATCGTGTTCTGTGTGTCATTTCTTACTAAATTAGAATGAAATTAGTAAAGAAGTAATTTCTTACAAATGAAAATCGAGTTTTGTAAGTGTAGATGTTATTTCTTACAAAACAAAAATCTCTCGGGTGAATGTTTGAAGGGGAAAAATAAAACGTGAAATTTGACCACAATAATGTCAAGATACAAGATCAGTAATCATTGTAATGGTTCCGCAGCAAAATAAATGCATTTAAGATTTTCTTTTAAGAAAAACGTTTTTGCAAATATAATGGAAAAGTCATATTTGATATTGTTTTTACACCGTTCATCTTATAATCGCAAAACTGAGATAGAGATTCAAACTTTTAAAAAATCGCAGTGATTTATAGTGCGCTATATGACGCACAGGCACAACGCCTAGACGTTGATACATGCGTGAGAACACTTTACAGGTTGAAAGGCCTAATTTTTCCTTTTGGATTGTGTAGATTTTACTTTTTTGAAGTAAAACGTGTCTAAATTTACTGGGAATAATAATTGTCTTTTTAAGTTAAAGCCAAATTTAGAATATTGGTCCCAATAGCGTCAGATGTTTCCCATTGGTGTATTTTGTGCCCCCTTCGTGTTTCCTGAAATGAACGTTTATCACCCAATCAAAAAACTCGTTTATATTGTTCCTCACTCGTAATGAACGAGGCGGCAAAAAATAACACAAGCCCACGGCTTATGTTTAGATAGGAGAGGAAAACGTTACATCACAATCATATCGAGGATGAGGGCAAGCTATCTGCAATAGCTGCCGTATACACGTTTGACAATGTCTACATTCTATATGCCTATTGTACACATCTAAAAATATCTCTACACCTGCAGGGCAGCTATTGCAGATGTCACCTTCTTGCGCTTACCCATCAAAAGCTCAAAGCAAGTGGTGCACAGACCATGGCACAGACCATGTTTCACGTGCTGTAAAGTTTGACCAGTACTGACTAATATTATCAGGATAGCTGAGAATGAAATGGTTACAGGTTGATATAGTCCGATGGGGCATTTGTGCAAAAACCCAATTATTATAAACCCTGATCCTCATTCATAATCCTAACCATAAGTTATTACACACGCCCTAATTCCAACCCAAACCCTAAATATAGCCCTGACTCTAATCCTAAATCTGACCCTAAACTAACACTAAACCTAATACTAAACCTCACCATAATCTACCCTAACCTAAAATGACATAAACCTGAAAATGAACTTGAACCATATCCGGACTGATGACCCTTTGGACTGATGTTCCCTTTAAGCCTATATCAGCGTGTTCAATATTGCACTAGTAGATAACATTACAAGAATAAAATCAGTCGCAGTAGGCTAAGCCCGCTGCATTTATGACCGATACGACGAGTTATACTATACCGGTAGTGACACTAAAATTGGTAACCTACGCCGAGTGGACTCCAACCCGTGATTATTATAATAGTTCCTGAAATGAACAGACTGAAATCTCATCCAAATAACGCACTGTTCGATTTAGTTTTACGAAGTACAACGAATTATTGCTCAATGGAAACAATTTAAAACAAAGGTGCACAAGAACTCTGAGATATAAGTAAGCAAAATCACAACCTCAGATGTCTACTGGACCATCCACCGAAACAACCTAGTATAGCTTAGGTATATTTTAGTTTCATGTTTTGTGCTATCTTCTGAAGATACTTCACATTACAATGCCAGCATCTTGACATATTTGTTTCATGCAGCATGAAACAAATATATCTTTCAGTCTGAGTCTCGTTTCAATAGTGCTATCTACTGAAGATAACTGAAAATAAGCCGTGTACAGTAATTAGTGTAATTTGTGTATGCGTTCGTGCATCAAAAATAGTAATCACTGTATAGACTCCTAGTTCTCACACAACTCTCCAAACGCATTTCAGACATGTTTGCTTTCACGTTTGTTGCTATCTTCTGAAGATAGCTTATATTAAATGCTCGCTGCAATTGGTTTCTCCTTCATTAAGATTATTCATTATAGGATTGGGTTAAAGATGCTATCTACCGAAGAGAGCTCGAAGCAAGTGATATGATTTTATTAACCTGCACAACATCGCGGCCAAACGGCCGAATTGCATTATACAAGAGACAATAAACAAATATTATGAAAGAAATCAAATACACATAATTATAAAGCAAAAAAAAAGAAGCAACTTGGCATGGAAAAACAGCAGAGAGATGCAAAAGGGCACAATGGGAAGCCACCAGCACACAAGCTACTACTGCTTATTCAACAGATTAATGTAGTAGGGAATGGGGCTTTCAGCAAATCTGCTTGTGCGTGCACGCAATTGGGAGATATGGGCTGCATTTCTCAGCTGTCTTCCATGGACTTTACTTCTACTAGGAGGGAGCAACATGTTGGTACGCTCTGATTTAGCAAGCGATTGCGCGAACTTAAGCGAGTGTTGTTCCCTCCTGGCAGAGAGAGAGTCTAGCTTACATACACTAACTGCATTATCATACGAAATATAATTAACACCCAAAATGATTCTACATGCCCTTTTTTGGACTCGCTCAAGTGTATTTGATTGTTTCACAGTGAGCGATGAATGCCAAATGGCATCAGAGTATTCCAACAGGGACGTATGTAACCAACGTAAACTGTGGTCAGCTCCGAAACGTTGAAACCAAAACGTTTCAGAGAACGGAGCATGAAGAGGCGTTTGTTAGCACACTTGCACATGTGATCTACCTGGGCATCCCATTTAAGATCTTGCTGTATGAAGATGCCCAGGACTTTGGCAGATGAAACAAAAGAAAGCAATGAATGGCCTATCTTCAGAATGGGATGAGAAGGTGGGTTTCTCATGAAACAGATTTGAATGGCTTGACATTTGTCAGGGTTGAGTTTCAGGTGGTTACTTACAGACCAGTCCAGGAAGTCATCAAGATCAGACTGAAGGTTGCCTTTCTCACTACACGCACGGTTCTCAACGAATGTGAGATCGTCGACATATTTCCAGTAGTGAGAACTGCAACCTTCAGCAGCGTCGTTGATGACAGCCTGGAAAAATGATGGGACCAAGTTTGGTACCTTGCGGGACACCAGCACACAAGGGGGCATACTCAGATAAGGTTTGGTTATATCTCACACACTGAGTGCGATTATTGAGGAAACTGCAAACCCAAGGAACGATAGCCCCCCGGACCCCCAAAGCAATCAACTTTTCAACAGCTATATTGTGGTTTACCAGGTCAAATGCCTTGGAGAAGTCCGTGAGGACTACCGTTCCTACATTGTTGCGTTTGTCTGAACCTTGGAAAAGTGTGTGCACAAGATTGATCAGGTAATGGGATGTTGATATACCACTGACATTCCCAAATTGATTAATATCTATGTATGGTTCAATATCATACACAATCCATTTTGCCACAAACCCTTCGGCAACCTTGGCAAAAATATCAGTAAGTGATATAGGCCTCATTTTATCAATGCTGGGCGGGTGTTGCTTTGGAATGGGGACAACAATGGCAGATTTCCACTGGTGTGGCACAATTCCCTCCTCAAAAGAACAATTCAACACATCTGTTAAAGGGCCACTTAGACTTCTCCGTAGTCCACTTGCCAATTGTGCACTACTCTGGCTATTACATTTAAGCTTAAAACTCTGATTTAATTAATGAGTGCACAATTGATAGATTTTCACAACTGATCTTTTCAGTTACCGTACGCCCTCTGTTTGTTAGCTTCCCAAGTGGACTACTGACTTTGCCTTGAGAGTTAGGCCAATTTCTGGCCTAACTAAAATTGGTGATGATGTAATGCATCTTTAAAAATGAATCGGGCTTGTGATTGGTCGCCCAGATCTCGTTATTGTTTAAATCCTCCCGACGCGTACTGGTACCATTATAACTATACATGGTACACAACTATCTAGGGAATGCGGCGCTTTTGTGCTGGTGGATGAACGTATGCATCTAGCGCGTATTGTACCACCATGCTTAGTCTTGTGGTTAGATTTTATTGATAAAGAAGTATGATTGACAGTGTGTGAGTCCTGGGGTAAAGTTCTGCTTAAAAGTGAAAGTCCATAGTCGGTTTTTCGGATAATAAACTGGCAGATTCTAAAATTAGAATTGTTCAGTATTGAAGTGTCATTATAATTATGCCATTATGATATGTTGCATTCAATAATATAAGCCTATGTAGGGCCTATCCTTTACTTTTACTGTCACAAATATAATTATATAGCCTAAACTTTTTCATAACCATTTTATACTAGTATTTTGATGTACTAAATATCAGTATAATTTCGAGTTCAACTGAATGCGTTCATCATGATTAATAACATTTTTATTTATCAAAAATCGACTATGGCATAGTCTAAGGGCCACTCAGTTCATAAGCAAATTCCTTTATGATTTTGGGAGGAATTCCATCCGGGCCACTTGATTTAGAAGTTTTAACTCTCTTAAGCTCGCTATACACATCCCATGGATAAAGAACGGGGGCAGGTTTCACAGCGGGCAAGAAGGTTGGAAGCTCAGAATGATCCAAGGGATTAACATGGGAGGACACGCTCACAAACTTGGAATTAATGGCATTAACCATTGCCTTGTGGTTAGCCCTATCCACTCCTGGGATGTGCATGTCAAGATCAGAATTGCTGGAATTAAGCATACACTTGATTTGTTGATACCATTTACGAGGTTCAGTCTTTTGCAACTTTCTCACTCTGTTTGCATTATAATTCACTTTAGCTTTCTCAATTTCTCTCTTCACCTCATTACGCAACTGGCGCCATTTTGAGGTTTCATGAGCTTCAAATGCTGCTTGACGTTTTGATATGAGTTTCTTTATATGTGGAGTGATCCACGATTTATCAGTCTGATGAATTTAGAGTAATTTAGTAGGAAAGTAAAGTTCCATACCCTTGTTTAACACAGAATACATAGCATCCATTTTATTTTGAGTACCATTGCATTCGTGGACCTCACTCCAACTCTGATCCTGAATCCATCTACCAAATGCTCTGATATTATCATCACGAAAAGGCCGTGTAATCCTGGACTTAACTGTGTTCTTAGCAGTGGCGTTTTTAGGCTTCCATAGAACACATGCATGGTCACTTTTACCAATTGATGAGAGAGCAGATGGTGGTAAATAATGGGTTTGGATATTAGTTAGAATGAGATCCAGGGTTGCCTGGCCTCGAGTAGGAAATGTAATTATCTGATTAAGATCATTGCCACAAGTTATAGCATTAATGTTCATTCGGTTGAAATCACCAGAAATACAGAACCCCATTTCCCCCAAGTGGTGTCGAGACAATGTTCACGTGCTGTATAATTTTGTATAATAGTAAAGTGGAACTATATTGTAATCTACTGATTTCATTCTCAGCTGACACCCTTACCGTATAAATCTATGGTATAGCCTACATATATACTACGGAGTTGATTGCTAGTCGTAATAGGCCTAGTATACGAGAATAAACCAATTGCAATTTTTTTCTGCTGCATGCAAGTTTTACGCAAGACTAGCCCAAGACGACTATAGTTTACTTTGTGAACTAAAGTGACACTGAATTATACTAAAAATAGTAATGGTAAAATGACCATAACCTCGTCTTTATGTGTCCGATGTTGCGGATGCGGAAACGAGTGAGAAATAATAATGGCTGACAATATACTCTACTATAACAGAGTACACATTTAATACCATAAACAGTTTCTTATTTACTGTACCTTCATATATTATAGATAACATGGGAGCAGTACATTATCTGCCAGATATGTGTCAACAAATCAAGATTATTTAGAAACTTTGAACATTGGTCTTTAAGAAATGTATTTTTTGATAGTTCCTTGATCTGTTTACATCGACCCCTTCCAAGCACATTAACCGGACTGTTTGCGTCCAATGTAACCTCTCCGGAATCGTTTGACGCCAGACCTCTGAGCATTTTGCTTTTTAATCTCTTTCTCATTTCAACTCTCATTTAGCCAGCGTGAAATTGAGTTGATTTTGGACGCTTTCTAATAGCATTTAAATTGGTTGATACGGTCACGGTGATCAAGCCTTGTCCCTCTAGGCCGATTTCTCTGTAATCACTGGCTAATGTACAGTCACTTACTACCGACTAACAATCATTAATTTATAACTAACTCTATTAACTTCATGTTATCTCTACGACTAATTCAGTAATATTAACACTTTGGTGCAAGCAGGCGTCAACATAGAGTAGCCGAGACGATTTTGTCTCTGTGCCCTGCCAACATGGTCAAATAAAAAGGCACTAGCTGTAAAGAAATATAACAGGCACTCCTTTTTACTTGTGTTCTAAAATCAGTCTACTTTTAAAAAGAAAAGTAAAATTTACGTACGTCTTATCTATAACCTCTTTGCCTATAGTAATATCTAAGATTATAGTTTGGTTCTTGTTCCGTGTCTTACGCGATTATAAGTTTTGGTTTTGAAATTGAAGTTCTGCTATCGCCTTCTGCTATCATCTTCTGTGTTGATAATCAAATAAAATGAAGAATTGAACTTCTGTTCACAACACATAAAGTTGCTCACCTGAAAATTTCGGTTGTTTAGGGACCGATCGTTATTTACGGCAGGGGGGGGAATGGGTGTTTTGGCAAAAATATCGACAAAAATTTCGCGTTCCCCCTCGCGTCCGCTCAAAATTTTCGCGTTCCCCTTGTTTTCCCCAATTTTCTCCATTTAAAATTTAACAATCCCCCCTCCTGTTTCAACTAAAAATTTCAGGTCCCCCCCTCAAGACCACAAAAAATTTTCGTGTCCCCCCCTAAATTTACCTATTCCCCCCTGCCATAAATAACGATCGCTCCCTTAGACTACAACCTTCTTCAGCAGAACGATCCAGTTTGTTATCAGGAGTAGATAGCTGATGAAGTAGTTTGCTATCAGGAGTAGATAGCTGATGAAGTAAATTGAGGAATTGAACTTTCGTTCACAACATCTACTCCTTACAGCAAACAACTTCATCGGTTATCTACTCTTGATAGCAAACTACTTCATCCGTTATCCACACCTGATCGCAAACTACTTCATCAGTTTCCTACTCCTAGATCCTGATAGCAAACTACTTCATTAGTTAATCTACTGCTGATGACAAACTACTTTATAAGCTATAGCTCTCTACTCCTGAGAGCAAACTACTTCATCAGCTATATCAGTTTTCTACTCCTGATAGCAAACTGCTTAATTAACTCTTTACTCCTGATAGCAAACTACTTAATTAGCTATATACTCCTGATAGCACACTACTAAATCAGTTAATATACTGCTGATAGCACACTAGTTCATCAGCTATCTTTTCCTGATAGCAAACTGCATCATCATATTAGCTATCTACTCCTGATAGCAAAGTACTTCATCAGCTCTCTAATCCTCATAGCAAACTACTTCATCAGCTATCTACTCCCGATAGCAAACTACTTCATCCGCTATCTACTCCTGATAGAAAACTACTTCATCAACTATCTACTCCTATAGAGAAACTACTTCACCAGCTATTTACTCCTGATAGCAACTACTTCATGTGCTATCTACTCCTGATAGCAAACTACTTCATCAACTATCTACTCCTAATAGCAAACTACTTCATTTACTATATACTCCTGATAGCAAACTACTTCATCAACTATATCTACTCCTGACCGCAAACTACTGCATCAGCTATCTACTCCTGATAACAACCTACTTCAGCCGTTAATCAACTGCTGATAGCAAACTACTTCATCAACTACCTACTCCTGATAGCAAACTACTTCATCAGCTATCTACTGCTGATAGCAAACTACTTCATCAGCTATCTACTCCTGATAGCAAACTACTTCATCAGCTATCTACTCCTGATAGCAAACTACTTCATCAGCTATCTACTCCTAATAGCAAACTACTTCATTAGCTATCTACTCCTGACAGCAAATTACTTCATCAACTACCTACTCCTGATAGCAAACTACATCAGCTTCTACTCCTGATAGTAAAATACTTCATCAGCTATCTACTCCTCATAGCAAACTACTTCATCAACTACCTACTCCTGATAGCAAACTACTTCATCAGCTATCTACTGCTGATAGCAAACTACTTCATCAGCTATCTACTCCTGATAGCAAACTACTTCATCAGCTATCTACTCCTGATAGCAAACTACTTCATCAGCCATCTACTCCTAATAGCAAACTACTTCATTAGCTATCTACTCCTGACAGCAAATTACTTCATCAACTACCTACTCCTGATAGCAAACTACATCAGCTATCTACTCCTGATGGTAAAATACTTCATCAGCTATCTACTCCTGATAGCAAACTACTTCATCAGCTATCTACTCCTGATAGTAAAATACTTCATCAGCTATCTACTCCTGATAACAAACTACTTCATCAGCTATCTACTCCTGATAGCAAACTACTTCATCAACTATCTACCCCTGACAGCAAACTACATCATCAGCTATCTACTCCTGATAGCAAATTACTTCATCAGCTATCTACTCCTGATAGCAAACTAATTCATTGGTTATCTACTCCTAATACTAGTAGAGAAACTACTTCACCAGCTCTCTACTTATGATAGCAAATTACTTCATCAGCTATCTACTCCTGATAGCAAACTACTTCATCAGCTATCTATTCCTGATAGCAAACTACTTCATCAGCTATCTACTCCTGATAGCAAACTACTTCATTAGCTATCTATTCCTGATAGCAAACTACTTAATCAGCTATCTACTCCTGATAGCAAACTACTTCATCAACTATCTACTCCTGATAGTAAACTACTTCATCAGCCATCTACTCCTGATAGCAAACTACTTCATCAGTTATCTACTCCTGATAGCAAACTACTTCATCAGTTATCTACTCCTGATAGTAAACTACTTCATGTACTATCTACTCCTGATAGCAAACTACTTCATCAACTATCTCCTCCTGATAGCAAACTACTTCATTTTCTATCTACTCCTGATAGCAAACTACATCAGCTATCTACTCCTGATAGCGAAATACTTCTAGTATCTACTCCTGATAGCAAGCTCAGCCGTCATCCACCTGCTGCTTGCAACCTAATTCATCAACTACCTACTCCTGATAGCAAACTACATCAGCTATCTACTCCTGATAGCGAAATACTTCATCAACTATCTACTCCTGATAGCAACCTACTTCAGCAGTTAATCAACTGCTCCTGATAGTAAAATACTTCATCAGCTATCTACTCATGATAGCAAACTACTTCATCAGCTATCTACTCCTGATAGCAAACTACTTCATCAGCTATCTACTGCTGATAGCAAATTACTTCATCAGCTATCTACTCTTGATAGCAAACTACTTCATCAGCTATCTACTCCTGATAGCAAACTACTTCATCAGCTATCTACTCCTGATAGCAAACTACTTCATCAGCTATCTACTCCTGATGGTAAAATACTTCATCAGCTATCTACTCCTGATAGCAAACTACTTCATCAGCTATCTACTCCTGATAGTAAAATACTTCATCAGCTATCTACTCCTGATAGCAAACTACTTCATCAGCCATCTACTCCTGATAGCAAACTACTTCATCAGCTATCTACTCCTGATAGCAAACTACTTCATCAGCTATCTACTCCTGATAGTAAAATACTTCATCAGCTATCTACTCCTGATAGCAAACTACTTCATCAGCTATCTACTCCTGATAGCAAACTACTTCATCAGTTATCTACTCCTGATAGCAAACTACTTCATTGGCTATCTACTCCTAATACTAATAGAGGAACTACTTCACCAGCTTTCTACTTATGATAGCAAATTACTTCATCAGCTATCTACTCCTATAGAGAAACTACTTCACCAGCTATTTACTCCTGATAGCAAACTACTTCATCAACTATCTACTCCTGATAGTAAACTACTTCATGTACTATCTACTCCTGATAGCAAACTACTTCATCAACTATCTACTCCTGATAGCAAACTACTTCATCAACTACCTACTCCTGATAGCAAACTACTTCATCAGCTATCTACTGCTGATAGCAAACTACTTCATCAGCTATCTACTCCTGATAGCAAACTACTTCATCAGCTATCTACTCCTGATAGCAAACTACTTCATCAGCTATCTACTCCTAATAGCAAACTACTTCATTAGCTATCTACTCCTGACAGCAAATTACTTCATCAACTACCTACTCCTGATAGCAAACTACATCAGCTATCTACTCCTGATAGTAAAATACTTCATCAGCTATCTACTCCTGATAGCAAACTACTTCATCAGCTATCTACTCCTGATAACAAACTACTTCATCAGCCATATACTCCTGATAGCAAACTACTTCATCAACTATCTACCCCTGACAGCAAACTACATCATCAGCTATCTACTCCTGATAGCAAATTACTTCATCAGCTATCTACTCCTGATAGCAAACTAATTCATTGGCTATCTACTCCTAATACTAATAGAGAAACTACTTCACCAGCTCTCTACTTATGATAGCAAATTACTTCATCAGCTCTCTACTCCTGATAGCAAACTACTTCATCAGCTATCTATTCCTGATAGCAAACTACTTCATCAGCTATCTACTCCTGATAGCAAACTACTTCATCAACTATCTACTCCTGATAGTAAACTACTTCATCAGCCATCTACTCCTGATAGCAAACTACTTCATCAGTTATCTACTCCTGATAGTAAACTACTTCATGTACTATCTACTCCTGATAGCAAACTACTTCATCAACTATCTCCTCCTGATAGCAAACTACTTCATTTTCTATCTACTCCTGATAGCAAACTACATCAGCTATCTACTCCTGATAGCGAAATACTTCTAGTATCTACTCCTGATAGCAAGCTCAGCAGTTAATCAACTGCTGATTGCAAACTGATTCATCAACTACCTACTCCTGATAGCAAACTACATCAGCTATCTACTCCTGATAGCGAAATACTTCATCAACTATCTACTCCTGATAGCAACCTACTTCAGCAGTTAATCAACTGCTCCTGATAGTAAAATACTTCATCAGCTATCTACTCATGATAGCAAACTACTTCATCAGCTATCTACTCCTGATAGCAAACTACTTCATCAGCTATCTACTGCTGATAGCAAACTACTTCATCAGCTATCTACTCTTGATAGCAAACTACTTCATCAGCTATCTACTCCTGATAGCAAACTACTTCATCAGCTATCTACTCCTGATAGCAAACTACTTCATCAGCTATCTACTCCTGATGGTAAAATACTTCATCAGCTATCTACTCCTGATAGCAAACTACTTCATCAGCTATCTACTCCTGATAGTAAAATACTTCATCAGCTATCTACTCCTGATAGCAAACTACTTCATCAGCTATCTACTGCTGACAGCAAATTACTTCATCAGCTATCTACCCCTGCCAGCAAACTACATCTTCAGCTATCTACTCCTGATAGCAAACTAATTCATTGGCTATCTACTCCTAATACTAATAGAGGAACTACTTCACCAGCTCTCTACTTATGATAGCAAATTACTTCATCAGCTATCTACTCCTATAGAGAAACTACTTCACCAGCTATCTACTCCTGATAGCAAACTACTTCATCAGCTATCTACTCCTGATAGCAAACTACTTCATCAGCTATCTACTCCTGATGGTAAAATACTTCATCAGCTATCTACTCCTGATAGCAAACTACTTCATCAGCTATCTACTCCTGATAGTAAAATACTTCATCAGCTATCTACTCCTGATAGCAAACTACTTCATCAGCTATCTACTCCTGATAGTAAAATACTTCATCAGCTATCTACTCCTGATAGCAAACTACTTCATCAGCTATCTACTGCTGACAGCAAATTACTTCATCAACTATCTACCCCTGCCAGCAAACTACATCATCAGCTATCTACTCCTGATAGCAAATTACTTCAGCAGCTATCTACTCCTGATAGCAAACTAATTCATTGGCTATCTACTCCTAATACTAATAGAGGAACTACTTCACCAGCTCTCTACTTATGATAGCAAATTACTTCATCAGCTATCTACTCCTATAGAGAAACTACTTCACCAGCTATTTACTCCTGATAGCAAACTACTTCATCAACCATCTACTCCTGATAGTAAACTACTTCATGTACTATCTACTCCTGATAGCAAACTACTTCATCAACTATCTACTCCTGATAGCAAACTACTTAATTTTCTATCTACTCCTGATAGCAAACTACATCAGCTATCTATCAGCGAAATACTTCTAGTATCTACTCCTGATAGCAAGCTACTTCAGCAGTTAATCAACTGCTGATTGCAAACTACTTCATCAACTACCTACTCCTGATAGCAAACTACATCAGCTATCTACTCCTGATAGTAAAATACTTCATCAGCTATCTACTCCTGATAGCAAACTACTTAATCAGCTATCTACTCCTGATAGCAAACTACTTCATCAGCTATCTACTCCTGATAGCAAACTACTTCATCAGCTATCTACTGCTGATAGCAAACTACTTCATCAGCCATCTACTCCTGATAGCAAACTACTTCATCAGCTATCTACTCCTGATAGCAAATTACTTCATCAGCTATCTACTCCTGATAGCAAACTAATTCATTGGCTATCTACTCCTAATACTAATAGAGGAACTACTTCACCAGCTTTCTACTTATGATAGCAAATTACTTCATCAGCTATCTACTCCTATAGAGAAACTACTTCACCAGCTATTTACTCCTGATAGCAAACTACTTCATCAACTATCTACTCCTGATAGTAAACTACTTCATGTACTATCTACTCCTGATAGCAAACTACTTCATCAACTATCTACTCCTGATAGCAAACTACTTCATCAACTACCTACTCCTGATAGCAAACTACTTCATCAGCTATCTACTGCTGATAGCAAACTACTTCATCAGCTATCTACTCCTGATAGCAAACTACTTCATCAGCTATCTACTCCTGATAGCAAACTACTTCATCAGCTATCTACTCCTAATAGCAAACTACTTCATTAGCTATCTACTCCTGACAGCAAATTACTTCATCAACTACCTACTCCTGATAGCAAACTACATCAGCTATCTACTCCTGATAGTAAAATACTTCATCAGCTATCTACTCCTGATAGCAAACTACTTCATCAGCTATCTACTCCTGATAGTAAAATACTTCATCAGCTATCTACTCCTGATAACAAACTACTTCATCAGCCATATACTCCTGATAGCAAACTACTTCATCAACTATCTACCCCTGACAGCAAACTACATCATCAGCTATCTACTCCTGATAGCAAATTACTTCATCAGCTATCTACTCCTGATAGCAAACTAATTCATTGGCTATCTACTCCTAATACTAATAGAGAAACTACTTCACCAGCTCTCTACTTATGATAGCAAATTACTTCATCAGCTATCTACTCCTGATAGCAAACTACTTCATCAGCTATCTATTCCTGATAGCAAACTACTTCATCAGCTATCTACTCCTGATAGCAAACTACTTCATCAACTATCTACTCCTGATAGTAAACTACTTCATCAGCCATCTACTCCTGATAGCAAACTACTTCATCAGTTATCTACTCCTGATAGTAAACTACTTCATGTACTATCTACTCCTGATAGCAAACTACTTCATCAACTATCTCCTCCTGATAGCAAACTACTTCATTTTCTATCTACTCCTGATAGCAAACTACATCAGCTATCTACTCCTGATAGCGAAATACTTCTAGTATCTACTCCTGATAGCAAGCTCAGCAGTTAATCAACTGCTGATTGCAAACTGATTCATCAACTACCTACTCCTGATAGCAAACTACATCAGCTATCTACTCCTGATAGCGAAATACTTCATCAACTATCTACTCCTGATAGCAACCTACTTCAGCAGTTAATCAACTGCTCCTGATAGTAAAATACTTCATCAGCTATCTACTCATGATAGCAAACTACTTCATCAGCTATCTACTCCTGATAGCAAACTACTTCATCAGCTATCTACTGCTGATAGCAAACTACTTCATCAGCTATCTACTCTTGATAGCAAACTACTTCATCAGCTATCTACTCCTGATAGCAAACTACTTCATCAGCTATCTACTCCTGATAGCAAACTACTTCATCAGCTATCTACTCCTGATGGTAAAATACTTCATCAGCTATCTACTCCTGATAGCAAACTACTTCATCAGCTATCTACTCCTGATAGTAAAATACTTCATCAGCTATCTACTCCTGATAGAAAACTACTTCATCAGCCATCTACTCCTGATAGAAAACTACTTCATCAACTACCTACTCCTGCCAGCAAACTACATCTTCAGCTATCTACTCCTGATAGCAAACTACTTCATCAGCTATCTACTCCTGATAGCAAATTACTTCAGCAGCTATCTACTCCTGATAGCAAACTACTTCATCAGCTATCTACTCCTGATAGCAAACTACTTCATCAGCTATCTACTCCTGATAGCAAACTACTTCATCAGCTATCTACTCCTGATAGCAAATTACTTCATCAGCTATCTACTCCTGATAGCAAACTACTTCATCAGCTATCTACTCCTGATAGCAAACTACTTCATCAGCTATCTACTGCTGATAGCAAACTACTTCATCAGCTACCTACTCCTGATAGCAAATTACTTCATCAGCTATCTACCCCTGCCAGCAAATTACTTCATCAGCTATCTACTCCTGATAGCAAATTACTTCAGCAGCTATCTACTCCTGATAGCAAACTACTTCATCAGCTATCTACTCCTGATAGCAAACTACTTCATCAGCTATCTACTGCTGATAGCAAACTACTTCATCAGCTATCTACTCCTGATAGCAAATTACTTCATCAGCTATCTACTCCTGATAGCAAACTACTTCATCAGCTATCTACTCCTGATAGCAAACTACTTCATCAGCTATCTACTCCTGATGGTAAAATACTTCATCAGCTATCTACTCCTGATAGCAAACTACTTCATCAGCTATCTACTCCTGATAGCAAAATACTTCATCAGCTATCTACTCCTGATAGAAAACTACTTCATCAGCCATCTACTCCTGATAGAAAACTACTTCATCAACTATCTACTCCTGATAGCAAACTACTTCATCAGCTATCTACTCCTGATAGCAAACTACTTCATCAGCTATCTACTGCTGATAGCAAACTACTTCATCAGCTATCTACTCCTGATAGCAAATTACTTCATCAGCTATCTACTCCTGATAGCAAATTACTTCAGCAGCTATCTACTCCTGATAGCAAACTACTTCATCAGCTATCTACTCCTGATAGCAAACTACTTCATCAGCTATCTACTGCTGATAGCAAACTACTTCATCAGCTATCTACTCCTGATAGCAAATTACTTCATCAGCTATCTACTCCTGATAGCAAATTACTTCATCAGCTATCTACCCCTGCCAGCAAATTACTTCATCAGCTATCTACTCCTGATAGCAAATTACTTCAGCAGCTATCTACTCCTGCCAGCAAACTACATCTTCAGCTATCTACTCCTGATAGCAAATTACTTCATCAGCTATCTACTGCTGATAGCAAACTACTTCATCAGCTATCTACTCCTGATAGCAAATTACTTCATCAGCTATCTACTCCTGATAGCAAATTACTTCATCAGCTATCTACCCCTGCCAGCAAATTACTTCATCAGCTATCTACTCCTGATAGCAAATTACTTCATCAGCTATCTACTCCTGCCAGCAAACTACATCTTCAGCTATCTACTCCTGATAGCAAAATACTTCATCAGCTATCTACTCCTGATAGCAAATTACTTCATCAGCTATCTACTCCTGATAGCAAACTACTTCATCAGCTATCTACTCCTGATAGCAAACTACTTCATCAGCTATCTACTGCTGATAGCAAACTACTTCATCAGCTATCTACTCCTGATAGCAAATTACTTCATCAGCTATCTACCCCTGCCAGCAAATTACTTCATCAGCTATCTACTCCTGATAGCAAATTACTTCAGCAGCTATCTACTCCTGATAGCAAACTACTTCATCAGCTATCTACTCCTGATAGCAAACTACTTCATCAGCTATCTACTGCTGATAGCAAACTACTTCATCAGCTATCTACTCCTGATAGCAAATTACTTCATCAGCTATCTACTCCTGATAGCAAATTACTTCAGCAGCTATCTACTCCTGATAGCAAACTACTTCATCAGCTATCTACTCCTGATAGCAAACTACTTCATCAGCTATCTACTGCTGATAGCAAACTACTTCATCAGCTATCTACTCCTGATAGCAAATTACTTCATCAGCTATCTACTCCTGATAGCAAATTACTTCATCAGCTATCTACCCCTGCCAGCAAATTACTTCATCAGCTATCTACTCCTGATAGCAAATTACTTCAGCAGCTATCTACTCCTGATAGCAAACTAATTCATTGGCTATCTACTCCTAATACTAATAGAGGAACTACTTCACCAGCTCTCTACTTATGATAGCAAATTACTTCATCAGCTATCTACTCCTATAGAAAACTACTTCACCAGCTATTTACTCCTGATAGCAAACTACTTCATCAACCATCTACTCCTGATAGTAAACTACTTCATGTACTATCTACTCCTGATAGCAAACTACTTCATCAACTATCTACTCCTGATAGCAAACTACTTAATTTTCTATCTACTCCTGATAGCAAACTACATCAGCTATCTATCAGCGAAATACTTCTAGTATCTACTCCTGATAGCAAGCTACTTCAGCAGTTAATCAACTGCTGATTGCAAACTACTTCATCAACTACCTACTCCTGATAGCAAACTACATCAGCTATCTACTCCTAATAGTAAAATACTTCATCAGCTATCTACTCCTGATAGCAAACTACTTCATCAGCTATCTACTCCTGAGAGCAAACTACTTCATCAGCTATCTACTCCTGATAGCAAACTACTTCATCAGCTATCTACTCCTGATAGCAAACTACTTCATCAGCTATCTACTCCTGATAGCGAACTACTTCATTAGCTATCTACTCCTGATAGCAAATTACTTCATCAACTACCTACTCCTGATAGCGAACTACTTCATCAGCCATCTACTCCTGATAGCAAACTACTTCATCAGCCATCTACTCCTGATAGCAAACTACTTCATCAGTTATCTACTCCTGATAGTAAACTACTTCATGTACTATCTACTCCTGATAGCAAACTACTTCATCAACTATCTCCTCCTGATAGCAAACTACTTCATTTTCTATCTACTCCTGATAGCAAACTACATCAGCTATCTACTCCTGATAGCGAAATACTTCTAGTATCTACTCCTGATAGCACTCAGCAGTTAATCAACTGCTGATTGCAAACTGATTCATCAACTACCTACTCCTGATAGCAAACTACATCAGCTATCTACTCCTGATAGCGAAATACTTCATCAACTATCTACTCCTGATAGCAACCTACTTCAGCAGTTAATCAACTGCTCCTGATAGTAAAATACTTCATCAGCTATCTACTCATGATAGCAAACTACTTCATCAGCTATCTACTCCTGATAGCAAACTACTTCATCAGCTATCTACTGCTGATAGCAAACTACTTCATCAGCTATCTACTCTTGATAGCAAACTACTTCATCAGCTATCTACTCCTGATAGCAAACTACTTCATCAGCTATCTACTCCTGATAGCAAACTACTTCATCAGCTATCTACTCCTGATGGTAAAATACTTCATCAGCTATCTACTCCTGATAGCAAACTACTTCATCAGCTATCTACTCCTGATAGTAAAATACTTCATCAGCTATCTACTCCTGATAGCAAACTACTTCATCAGCCATCTACTCCTGATAGCAAACTACTTCATCAGCTATCTACTCCTGATAGCAAACTACTTCATCAGCTATCTACTGCTGATAACACACTACTTCATCAGCTATCTACTCCTGATGGTAAAATACTTCATCAGCTATCTACTCCTGATAGCAAACTACTTCATCAGCTATCTACTCCTGATAGTAAAATACTTCATCAGCCATCTACTCCTGATAGCAAACTACTTCATCAGCTATCTACTCCTGATAGCAAACTACTTCATCAGCTATCTACTCCTGATGGTAAAATACTTCATCAGCTATCTACTCCTGATAGCAAACTACTTCATCAGCTATCTACTCCTGATAGCAAACTACTTCATCAGCTATCTACTCCTGATGGTAAAATACTTCATCAGCTATCTACTCCTGATAGCAAACTACTTCATCAGCTATCTACTCCTGATTGCAAACTACTTCATCAGCTATCTACTCCTGATGGTAAAATACTTCATCAGCTATCTACTCCTGATAGCAAACTACTTCATCAGCTATCTACTCCTGATTGTAAAATACTTCATCAGCTATCTACTCCTGACAGCAAACTACTTCATCAGCTATCTACTCCTGATGGTAAAATACTTCATCAGCTATCTACTCCTGATAGCAAACTACTTCATCAGCTATCTACTCCTGATTGCAAACTACTTCATGAGCTATCTACTCCTGATGGTAAAATACTTCATCAGCTATCTACTCCTGACAGCAAACTACATCTTCAGCTATCTACTCCTGATGGTAAAATACTTCATCAGCTATCTACTCCTGACAGCAAACTACTTCATCAGCTATCTACTCCTGATAGCAAACTACTTCATCAGCTATCTATTCCTGATAGCAAACTACTTCATCAGCTATCTACTCCTGATTGCAAACTACTTCATCAGCTATCTACTCCTGATGGTAAAATACTTCATCAGCTATCTACTCCTGATAGCAAACTACATCTTCAGCTATCTACTCCTGATAGCAAACTACTTCATCAGCTATCTACTCCTGATGGTAAAATACTTCATCAGCTATCTACTCCTGATAGCAAACTACTTCATCAGCTATCTACTCCTGATAGCAAACTACTTCATCAGCTATCTACTCCTGATGGTAAAATACTTCATCAGCTATCTACTCCTGATGGTAAAATACTTCATCAGCTATCTACTCCTGATAGCAAACTACATCTTCAGCTATCTACTCCTGATAGCAAACTACTTCATCAGCTATCTACTCCTGATGGTAAAATACTTCATCAGCTATCTACTCCTGATAGCAAACTACTTCATCAGCTATCTACTCCTGACAGCAAACTACTTCATCAGCTATCTACTCCTGATGGTAAAATACTTCATCAGCTATCTACTCCTGATAGCAAACTACTTCATCAGCTATCTACTCCTGATTGCAAACTACTTCATCAGCTATCTACTCCTGATGGTAAAATACTTCATCAGCTATCTACTCCTGACAGCAAACTACTTCATCAGCTATCTACTCCTGATGGTAAAATACTTCATCAGCTATCTACTCCTGACAGCAAACTACTTCATCAGCTATCTACTCCTGATGGTAAAATACTTCATCAGCTATCTACTCCTGACAGCAAACTACTTCATCAGCTATCTACTCCTGATGGTAAAATACTTCATCAGCTATCTACTCCTGACAGCAAACTACTTCATCAGCTATCTACTCCTGATGGTAAAATACTTCATCAGCTATCTACTCCTGATAGCAAACTACATCTTCAGCTATCTACTCCTGATTGCAAACTACTTCATCAGCTATCTACTCCTGATGGTAAAATACTTCATCAGCTATCTACTCCTGACAGCAAACTACTTCATCAGCTATCTACTCCTGATGGTAAAATACTTCATCAGCTATCTACTCCTGACAGCAAACTACTTCATCAGCTATCTACTCCTGATGGTAAAATACTTCATCAGCTATCTACTCCTGATAGCAAACTACTTCATCAGCTATCTACTCCTGATGGTAAAATACTTCATCAGCTATCTACTCCTGATAGCAAACTACTTCATCAGCTATCTACTCCTGATAGCAAACTACTTCATCAGCTATCTACTCCTGATGGTAAAATACTTCATCAGCTATCTACTCCTGATAGCAAACTACTTCATCAGCTATCTACTCCTGATAGCAAACTACTTCATCAGCTATCTACTCCTGATGGTAAAATACTTCATCAGCTATCTACTCCTGATAGCAAACTACTTCATCAGCCATCTACTCCTGATAGCAAACTACTTCATCAGCTATCTACTCTTGATAGCAAACTACTTCATCAGCTATCTACTCCTGATGGTAAAATACTTCATCAGCTATCTACTCCTGATGGTAAAATACTTCATCAGCTATCTACTCCTGATAGCAAACTACATCTTCAGCTATCTACTCCTGATAGCAAACTACTTCATCAGCTATCTACTCCTGATGGTAAAATACTTCATCAGCTATCTACTCCTGATAGCAAACTACTTCATCAGCTATCTACTGCTGATAGCAAACTACTTCATCAGCTATCTACTCCTGACAGCAAACTACTTCATCAGCTATCTACTCCTGATGGTAAAATACTTCATCAGCTATCTACTCCTGATAGCAAACTACTTCATCAGCTATCTACTCCTGATTGCAAACTACTTCATCAGCTATCTACTCCTGATGGTAAAATACTTCATCAGCTATCTACTCCTGACAGCAAACTACTTCATCAGCTATCTACTCCTGATGGTAAAATACTTCATCAGCTATCTACTCCTGACAGCAAACTACTTCATCAGCTATCTACTCCTGATGGTAAAATACTTCATCAGCTATCTACTCCTGACAGCAAACTACTTCATCAGCTATCTACTCCTGATGGTAAAATACTTCATCAGCTATCTACTCCTGACAGCAAACTACTTCATCAGCTATCTACTCCTGATGGTAAAATACTTCATCAGCTATCTACTCCTGATAGCAAACTACATCTTCAGCTATCTACTCCTGATTGCAAACTACTTCATCAGCTATCTACTCCTGATGGTAAAATACTTCATCAGCTATCTACTCCTGACAGCAAACTACTTCATCAGCTATCTACTCCTGATGGTAAAATACTTCATCAGCTATCTACTCCTGACAGCAAACTACTTCATCAGCTATCTACTCCTGATGGTAAAATACTTCATCAGCTATCTACTCCTGATAGCAAACTACTTCATCAGCTATCTACTCCTGATGGTAAAATACTTCATCAGCTATCTACTCCTGATAGCAAACTACTTCATCAGCTATCTACTCCTGATAGCAAACTACTTCATCAGCTATCTACTCCTGATGGTAAAATACTTCATCAGCTATCTACTCCTGATAGCAAACTACTTCATCAGCTATCTACTCCTGATAGCAAACTACTTCATCAGCTATCTACTCCTGATGGTAAAATACTTCATCAGCTATCTACTCCTGATAGCAAACTACTTCATCAGCCATCTACTCCTGATAGCAAACTACTTCATCAGCTATCTACTCTTGATAGCAAACTACTTCATCAGCCATCTACTCCTGATAGCAAACTACTTCATCAGCTATCTACTCCTGATAGCAAACTACTTCATCAGCTATCTACTCCTGATGGTAAAATACTTCATCAGCTATCTACTCCTGATAGCAAACTACTTCATCAGCTATCTACTCCTGATAGTAAAATACTTCATCAGCTATCTACTCCTGATAGCAAACTACTTCATCAGCTATCTACTCCTGATAGCAAACTACTTCATCAGCTATCTACCCCTGCCAGCAAACTACTTCATCAGCTATCTACTCCTGATAGCAAACTACTTCATCAGCTATCTACTCCTGATGGTAAAATACTTCATCAGCTATCTACTCCTGATAGCAAACTACTTCATCAGCTATCTACTCCTGATAGTAAAATACTTCATCAGCTATCTACTCCTGATAGCAAACTACTTCATCAGCCATCTACTCCTGATAGCAAACTACTTCATCAGCTATCTACTCTTGATAGCAAACTACTTCATCAGCTATCTACTCCTGATAGCAAACTACTTCATCAGCTATCTACTCCTGATAGCAAACTACTTCATCAGCTACCTACTCCTGATAGCAAATTACTTCATCAGCTATCTACTCCTGATAGCAAACTACTTCATCAGCTATCTACTCCTGATAGTAAATTACTTCATCAGCTATCTACTCCTGATAGTAAACTAATTCATTGGCTATCTACTCCTAATACTAATAGAGGAACTACTTCACCAGCTCTCTACTTATGATAGCAAATTACTTCATCAGCTATCTACTCCTGATAGCAAACTACTTCATCAGCTATCTACTCCTGATAGCAAATTACTTCAGCAGCTATCTACTCCTGATAGCAAACTAATTCATTGGCTATCTACTCCTAATACTAATAGAGGAACTACTTCACCAGCTCTCTACTTATGATAGCAAACTACTTCATCAGCTATCTACTCCTGATAGCAAACTACTTCATCAGCTATCTACTCCTGATAGCAAATTACTTCATCAGCTATCTACTCCTGATAGTAAACTAATTCATTGGCTATCTACTCCTAATACTAATAGAGGAACTACTTCACCAGCTCTCTACTCCTGATAGCAAACTACTTCATCAGCTATCTACTCCTGATAGCAAACTACTTCATCAGCTATCTACTCCTGATAGCAAATTACTTCAGCAGCTATCTACTCCTGATAGCAAACTAATTCATTGGCTATCTACTCCTAATACTAATAGAGGAACTACTTCACCAGCTCTCTACTTATGATAGCAAATTACTTCATCAGCTATCTACTCCTATAGAGAAACTACTTCACGAGCTATTTACTCCTGATAGCAAACTACTTCATCAACTATCTACTCCTGATAGTAAACTACTTCATGTACTATCTACTCCTGATAGCAAACTACTTCATCAACTATCTACTCCTGATAGCAAACTACTTAATTTTCTATCTACTCCTGATAGCAAACTACATCAGCTATCTATCAGCGAAATACTTCTAGTATCTACTCCTGATAGCAAGCTACTTCAGCAGTTAATCAACTGCTGATTGCAAACTACTTCATCAACTACCTACTCCTGATAGCAAACTACTTCATCAGCTTTCTAATTCTGATAGCAAACTGCTTCATCAGCTATCTACTGCTCAACTACCTCATCAGTTATCTAGGCCTACTGCTGACAGCACACTACTATTCATCAGCCATCTATTGCCGATAGGTTTATATTGAATTCATATGAGTTACACGCTCACATATCTCGTTCTTTCGCATATCTTCGTGTAACAGCGTGTCGGTTGCTGCTTGACATTCAAGAGAAATATGAATTCACATTTGCGCCCTCTTTCCAAACACGGTAAAGCTACAAACTTTTAAGTTAAACGAGAATGGTTCAAACTGATTCTTGTTGTTCCAGAGCCTGGTTCCCGGGCTGGTTGTTAAAAACTCGACGGAAAGATAAAGAAAAATGATCTTGTAATTAAAATTATTCAAAGTATAGAAAGAGAGAGAGATAAGAATGAACTTCATAGACATTAGCCCTATGTTGTAATATGTTTCGATTTTGCAATTGGCATTGGGATTTTAAGTTGTTAAACAATGTTAGTAGCCGAGAACAATAGAACCCCCGGCAATTAATAACGGGGTTTAAGAACAACACCTTTTGTATGTTTACATATTTTCGTTAACATAAACTAGGACTAAAAGAGAGACATAGGCCTAAACAAGTTCAGATTAAAGTGTTACCTACCAGTCACCAGGTATGTTTTCATTCCAATTCCCAATATTATTTTTAACGCCACAATCTGACCTGTTTACGAATATATTAAAATTTACTATGGCAATAAAATCAAATCCACCAGTATACAATTTTATGATTTGTTCAAAATAGGTATTTATCCTTCTTTTATTAGTTTTCTTTGCTGTCAGGGTACTGGTATAGAGTCCGTGACACATTATATCAATTAACAGTAATTTGCTGGTTGAGAAGAAGTACTTTTTCCCCGTGCGTGTATCAATTACTCCCCTGCGGCCGCGGTATTATTTAAATCCAATTGCTAGGCCAGTTTACATGCTAATCATAGGCGGAGTTTTCTCGTCAATCCTTTATAGCGCTCCCCGCAGCACACGTCTATGGAGAATTTACAGACAAAACTTGTATGAAAAACTGGTGCCAGAGTGGCGCGGTCGGGCTTCGCAATGTTGGTCCCGTAAGTTGCTTAGAATTCAGTTGAGGCTATAATTTGAACAATTTATTACTTAATTGTAGCGGTTCAACAGCTATAAATTATCATTGGCTAGGGCTGATTTTGCGTATGTCTTAAACTTTTCCTTTAAGTACACAATAGAGATGCTATAGTGAACGATCGTTTTACCTTTGGGTTTCAAACATGTTATGGACTTTTTGATGAATGTTCGGTCACAAAGTTCATTCATATAAGAATTACGTGAGCTTCCGTTTTGTTGTTGAATAATAGTATTTTTGTACAATTTTTCCAATTCATTGTTGAATATCGCGGCTATCGGCTATCCTCAGGATATGTTGCAGGTTCACAAATCCAACGATTTCATTTATCGTCCCTATCCAAGAAAAATGCAACGTCTGAAGTTGAACAGATTGAGAAAGGCTGAAAGACTGACTAATATTAATAAATATAGGTATGGACCGATGGCCTAGAACTAGCGCAATTCGTGGCCCTCGACGTCGCGCGAAGCGCGGGGCTCCCACGAAGTATTATATAAATTGCAAAGTATCAGACAGTTTTCAGGTCTGCTATTCCACACGTTTCTTTCCATCTGCACATGATCAAAGTGAAAAGACAAGAAGATAAAAATTTGCAGCAGAGTTCTATCCTGCACAAAAAGGCCTACTGCCACGTGTCCCCGTTAAAACCCCATTTTCCTGTAAACTACTCTTTGAGTAAAAGTTAACAGGCTTTTTAAAAAAATGGACAATTCAAGTTGTAAGCCTAAACTTCATGGTAATATAGCCTACTGTATTGTATGGGTAAATATATTGTACTGTACTTTATTGTATTGTAAGGCCGAAGGCCTATATATACTGAGAAATAATAAAATCTCTCCATATGGAGAGAACTGAACTGAACTGTATTGGCCTACAATAGGCCTACTTTCAAAAAGAAAAACAAAACTCTGCAGACGTAGTCTTCCAACTTCCAGGTGGTACAAAAGTCCACAGTCTGGAAAGTCTTGTCATAATACTAGGACTATAGCGCCTAATATTCTGCAACAATCAAATAGGCTGCCATCAAATGGGTATCTATTGCAAATATTTATCTTTTTTAAGCAAATAAATATTGATCTGTGGTTTGAGCGTTTCACTGGTAATTTGATACTCCAAACATCCAAATTTTAAACCCCGAGTAAAGCTAATAAGCATGAAAATTCTATAGAAAGATCCTATTGATTCCAATTAGCTGTTGAAAACTCGCTATAAAATACGATCTGAATTAACTTTTGCACAGCTCATTGGACTAATAGGGCTCATAGCAAAAGAAATGACACATTGACAAGAAAAGAAATGCCCCTTAAAAGAGATTTTCTTTCACCACAGTCCGGTCTATTGACCGCCAACAAAAGTACAAATGACCATAATAAATGGTTGAGAAAATAAAACGTTAAGTCTGCCTAATAATCATGCTAATATTTTGAACCTTCAGGGTGATTCGATTGAAAAAATATCAAAAGAAAGTCAAAACCAGCCGAAAATTGTTATAGAAAGTGACTAATGAAGCCGTTATTCATCACAGTTGAAGACTGCCCCCTTTCGGTGTGATTTCACGGTCAGTAGGTATTGACAACGGAGTTCTAATTGGCCAAAGGGAGACAGACAGTCGTTAACGATTTACGACAGGCAGTTTAGGCTTTGATTTGTTCTTAAACTGATGAAAAGAAATAGTTAAGAAATTAAGTAGTAATCACATGTTACATTAAAGTTTGTGCGAATATAGAGCATCCTTGGCGCCAGTCAAACCCATATAAAACCGGCGTGATATATAAACCGGGACATGAGAAAAAGATCAAAGCAATGAAAAGAAGCTGGAACATAATATTTTCAATTAACTAATTATATCTATGGGTAAAGAAAATTATAGGTTTTTAACAGATTTTACAAGAATTTTGTCTCTGCCTTTCAAAGGTTTTCACCTGAGCTTTAATTGATCTTTTTTTTATTCTTATAGGTTCTTCAACTTTGACAGAAGTTTGACGACGTTTAAATACCGAAATACCGAAAAAGGACTACCAAAAGACCTAACATGTTGGTTGTAACTTCAGTATTAAAGTCTTTCGAAACGTTTTTTGGTTCCGTTTTCTATGATCATGTTTGACTCTTCGAACGTGCGAAAGAATTTTCGAAAAAATCGTACCCACTGTCTGCCCATCATAAGCTATCATAAGTTTCGAAATGGTTTACTATGTTTTTGCCCCTATACACTAAAACCATGAAAACAGCTAAAGGTTCAATCGGTGCTGCCATTTTGGACAAGATTTGCCAGATTTTTTTCACAATGAATGCGGCATTTCGGCGTTTCTGTGGCATGTGATTGAAGCGATCATTGTTAAAATTTATTTCTCATAATTCCTCTCGGCTGCCATGACATTTCGGATATGCTAAAGTTGTCGAAAACGGCAATGCTATTTGGCAAGCAATGCCATAACAAGCCAAAAACGAAATAAGGAAATACAACAACGTATGTGTAAGCCGCCAAATAAAACTTGTTGTGAATGCGATGACCAAATAAAATTTGTTGACCATGTTCACTACTTTCAATAGGAAAAGAAAACAGCGAAAATGAACGTCAAATAGTGTGTCTTAAAGCCGGTATAAGCTCAGGCAAAATTTGTGCCGAAATGCCGAAATAAAATATCTCATTGCCGAATTTTTGATTGCTTACGCGCATTTGATATGCGGGTGGTTTACTATCTTGAGTCAGTCTTTTTCACAACTCATATCTCATCTTGCTTATCAATAACATCTCATTCTCAAGCAACTCACAAAGAGGTGACATTTCGTTATAATTTGACCGAACCAAAGGGTCGTTGTTCCGAAGGTTCATTTACTCCGAATTACATCAATGTTCATTGATGTAAATTCGGAGTAATGACCCTTCGGAATAACAAACCAGTGATAGCCCTTCGGATTAACGAACCTTTATCTATATATAAAATTCAGAATAACGACGACAATCGGAATAACGAACCTTCGGAATAAAGAGCCTTATTTTAAATCCGGGGTAGGCAATCACTATAGCATCTCATTCTCAAGCAACCCATGCACCAAATTAAGAGGTGACGGTTCGTTATTGACCAAACCGAAGGGTCGTTATCCGAAGGTTTGGCAATGTTCGTTAATGTAAATTCGGAGTGATGACCCTTCGGAATAACAAACCAGTAATAACACTTCGGATTAACGAACCTTTTTATCTATACAAAATTCAGAATAACGCCGACCTTTGGAATAACGAACCTTCGGAATAACGCGACGAGCTTTATTTTAAATTCGGTGCATGACCCTTTGGAATAACGTCCCTTCGAAGCTTCGGTCCTTTGCAATAACGATACGACCCTCCCTATTGAGCAACCTAGGCATGCAACTCAAACATGCGCATCTTTCGGGACACCGTCCAATCACTCATTGAACCGAAATATCATTTTGTACAATCATAAAATGAACTTTGAGTGTGTGGAGTGTACACGCAATATATAGGTCATTTTTGAGTTATAACTGTGTAATGTAGGCCATGAAACTGCGCCTGTGGAAATGCGAATGTTTTGTCCCATAGTGATAAGTGATCGCTTCTTTATATCAGCAAGATTCAGCTACAGAATAATCATATCGAATTCACAACGACATATTTTCCTTATTTATTTATAAAACCCTTAAATCCGTGCGATAATATTAGTATTCTAAAGATAGCAAATATCCCTTCAAGGAAAATACGGGAACTTGACCCGCTGATGTGAAATGACCAAGTAATTGAGTCTCGATTGATTGAAGGTGATTGAGGCATCAGATGATAGAGTATACCAGGGGGTGAGCTACGGTGACATCTCCTCTCTCCGTCCCAGCCTGACACGCTATACCATTTTACCCCTAATATCGTCTATTTCATGCCATTTCTGGCGACAGTGAAATAAGGATGAACATGGGAAGCAGACACAAGGGGTTTGGTGGTTTTCTGCCTCCTCCGGTCCCTCTTGTCCGGAGGCCTGAGGTGATTCGTGTGAGCCAAAAATCATCCTTAGGTTAAAATCCACGATGATTGTCAACCAACCTGTTTGCATGTACCATGGTTCAGCCAACTATATTGCATTGCAAAAGACTTGTCTGCTTGCGCATTTGTGAGCCAAACATAGCTTCACTTGATTGTACTTGTAGTACCGGCATTTGCAGACATTATGATTATAGAAGGGGCTTGCAATAATTATCTGTCCCGGGAACGGAGACAAATTTCAAAATATTCCCTCATCATCTCTCGGCCTGCCAAAAAATCACTGCCCTTTTATACATGCCAAATTTTTGGGAACCCAGTTGCAAACCCTGACTAAATGGTTTAGATATAGGCATATTTTTTTTTATAATGCGAGCGTGACGAGTAGGAAATTTTACATAATTTATTAGAACGTTTCCACAGTTTTCCTAAACCTTTTAAAATGTATCCCATGAATGCATGCCATAAATCTCTTAGCTTGCCAAATTCTCTTGCCACCTCCTTTCGACCTGCCAAAAATTGCTTTCCTCCCTTTTGCCCTGCCAACAATTGCTTTCCCCCTCTTCCCCCACCCCAGATAATTATTGCACAGCCCTAATATAGAATGAAACACTGTTGATGAAAATGTCCGTATTCCAGATCCTGCGTCTTCTCTCAACAGAGATCAATAAAAAGTTGCAATGACTTATATGATGTGAACACTATACGCACAGAACATTTACAAGCTCTAGTACTCACCACCCCGGCTCACCACCCCCTGCCACCACCACACACATACCATACCCACCCCACCCCTCCCCTCTCCCCACCCCACTCGAGGCTATATTACAAATTACAACCCGAAGCTAAACACATTATAATTATTCAAAAAGTTACAATGAGGGTCTAGGTCGGACGTACAGCTAGCATTAACAGTATTCATATTGGGTTTTGGGTTAATTTCACCAATTTTGCTTCATCAGCCGGCCATGACACCATTATTATAACGATACATCAACTTTGATCAATTTTTTTAAAGATTGTAATTATTTTGCCTTTATTTATTTGTACACTGTACTATTACAAGCGGTCAACCAATTAATTGTTGGCGCCCTTCTTTTTTGAAACCTATCGTTAGTGAAGAAACCTTTGTATTTTTTATTTGTGTGTGCAATTGCGGAGCCGTGAAGTAAATTAATTTTCAGAAAGATAATAACTATAATTACACTTTTCACCTAATTTTTCAATGATATTGTTAACATGTTTAAGTTAATCAACCACGTGCATTTAGTGAGCAGAATCATGAAGCAAAACGAAAAGTTCATGGTAGAAATTGTCCTTATTCAAGATAGGATTGCATCTGTTCGGGTGACTCGCTGGGGTGCTCAAGTTTGGTTTGAGTATAGGGATATACCTTAAAGCAGAGAAGATGAGAATAGAAGGAGGTCGCTCGCTGTCCCCTTCAAACGATTGACGTGCATTGCCGCTATTCTCATCTTCTCTGCTTAAAGCAACTATTTTAAACTGTTGCGATTTGGTAGTTCACAGCATTTTGCGAATGGTAGTGAGCTTTGGCAAAATTTGCATTTATTAATTCATAGCGAGTGAAAGAATTCAAATATCACAGGGGCTACTATACTTTTGTAAACCCTGTGGTTCTTGAGTTATGTTATAAAGAGGGCGGAAACAACAACACTTTTGTAAAACGTACATAACTCATTAAAAATAAATCAAGCAAGATGTCAAAGTATATGATTTGTATAATGAACTTTTGCAAAACATCAAAGTGTTATTTTTCAATAACATGTTGATTTTGATAATGAAAATCGATTTTGGTTGCTTCGACCAAAATACTTCGTGTATCCTTAATACCAATTAACTTTCCAAACAAATTGGACCCGTTTTTATACATGAGGGCCTGATTTTGAAATTTGGGGTACATTTCGACAAATTTGAATAAACCAAAAAGCCATTTTAAAACCCATTAAGTTGACCTAGAAAATGGGTGTAAGCACCAAAGGCTCGAAAATGAGTCTCCCATATTTGCGTCAGTCCTCGTATGGTTATATTCTCAAAGTGTAGTTAGGGTACAGGTATGTGTTAGGGATGTTCTTAGGGTTTTGCTCAATTCGGGATAACGGCCCTTTTGCTCAATTCGGAATAACAGCCCTTTTGCTTAATCCAGAATAACGCCCTTTATAACAGGTATATGGTAGCGTCCTTGCAGAATTTAGATCAGGTCTATAACATTTTAAAATTCTTATGACACGGGTGATAAATAGGACGATATGAAATTGGATTACACCACTCGAATCGATCGTGCTGACGTCTAAAAATCCTATCGAAATGACATAATACATAAACGTTTATGTTGTTTTAAATATATATTTTAAAATTATCTTGCACACTTCTGATGCTATAAACTGATCATCATCAGTGGCGACTTCGTTCAAATTAGAGGCATGCCGGTATAGGTAGCAGGTAGGAGTTAAATGAAGGACAACTTTAAAAATGTGTTGTCCTTCATTTAACTCATTTAACGAGTTGAAATTCACTCTTTTAGAGTGGTTTTCATTCTTTTTTGAGTGGTTTTAACGTTTAAAAAACACAACTCACTCATTTTGAGTGGTTTTATAAGTGAATCACTCTTTTGGGGGAGTGAGTTTTTCTTTTACATTTAGAGAGTAATCATGGTAATCTGGTATATTGCTGGGGACGTTATGCAAATATGGTCTTCTTTGGCCCATCATGACCATTGGCTTTTAATAGTTACAACTGTTAATTGTAATAATTTCAACCATTAGACCCTGCTTTACTATAATTATATTGCAAAAGAATTAAGATACCGCCGTCTCCAGGATCGTTTCCTGCGGGGTGCCCAGAGGGGCTTTCAGAGTTATGCGGGGGGCTTTTAATCGCCCAAAAAACAGCTGATTTTACATGATTTTTAACAAAGTGCGGGAGCCTTCAGCACTCAAAGCCCCTCCCCCCGTACCAGTTATGTTCACCCCCTGTAATTAATTAAAGAAATGGTGATCGAAAACTCGAGGAAGGAACGAAATCATAAGCACGGCGCTAGTTCCCTTTCGAACGCTTTGATTATAAAGATCGGTAGGGCCTTCAATGGAGCAATCTGCAACTTTTGTATTTGTACCTTGTGATTTTGGATCACCGTGTCTTTATTTCTTAACCGATTTCAACGAATGAGGTCTTAAATCCGAGCTGAAAGATGCAGCTATTGGCTGTTGGTTCTACGTATGACATATATCTGCCCCTGTTTAGGATATGTACAGGGTTAACATAACTGGTACCTTAATTCCCTTACTGTCTGTATTTACCGTAGATAAAATTGGTCATTGCTATATCTTACATCGGTATGATAATCTTACTTTCTAGCGTATATGAATTGGCCGTCTTGCCAATCTTTGCTATTTACCGTATAGATCTTCTGAACATGCTTAAGATGACATCAGTTACATTGCAATTTGTTGTACCGTAGATAAATATTATCGTATTTATTGTCAATCTTTGCTATCTTCTGAAGATAACGTCGGTTAACGTCAATTTGACTATCTAGCGTATAAAACGGTGTATCTTGTCTATTCTTGCCATCTGCCGCAGGAAAATTGTCCAATCTTTGCTATATTCTGAAGATGAATTCTTTTACATTGTCAATCTTTGCTATCTACCGTAGATAATTTGTCAGTCTTTATTGTCAATCTTCTATATCACATCGATTATATTGCCAATCGTACCATCTAGCGTAGGTAAAATTCGCTCTCTTGGCAATCTACTGCAGCTGCAGATACAATTTGCAACTTTTTGCTATCTTCTGAAGATGACTTCGGTTACACTTTGCTATCTACTGTAGATTGTTTTATTGGCATGGCAATCTTTGCTATCTTCTGAAGATAACATCGACTATCTTGTCAATCTTACTATCTATAGCGTAGATAAAATTGGTTGTAAAATATTCCTAAGGAGAAACGTATGAGGAGGCATTAAGCATAAAGTAATGACAATGAGAGAGAAGCAGCGACGGTTCACGGGAGAGAGAGCGACGGTTCACTGAAGTAAAAAGGTTTATCTGATAAAATCAAATGACCTATATATTATCACGCAAACAAAGAAAGAAACACACAATAAAACTCGACCGATTTGTGCACGTATAAGACAATTGCGCCCGCGATTTAAAAATCACAAAATTATACCTTGTTTCTTTACAATTCTTTACATATAAATGTCCCATTGTTTAAGAGAATAAGATCAAAATAAGTCAGGCAGCGAAAACAATAAAAATAAAGTAGACAGATTTAAATTTGTAACTTTTCTCGTAAAAGGCGGTAATTAAATCGCTTTAAGCTGTTCGTTAAGTGTCGAATTCATCACCCTTAACTAAAGGAGTAGTGGTGTACGTGACTGGTTGATGGCAAACAAAGCCATCAATTCTCATTATTATTGCTGACAATCTAATCTACTCATGATTAATTGTCTCTATTCATTAAATAACCCACTTAAACTGTTATTTTCAAATTGAGAACGATTTAATTCTCTCAAATGTATGCTTATCGTTAATGCTAAAAGGATTTTATAATACACATTAATATTTTATCTATATCCGAGGTGATGTTTTCATGCGATGCAGTACAATGTTCAACACGATCAAGTCAACCACATATCGTTATTCGCAAAGATATGCCTCCTCTACTCTCCTCTCCCCTCATCTCCTCTCCCTTCCTCTTCTCTCCCCTCCTCTCCTCTCTCCTCGCCTCACCTCTCCTCTCCTCTCCTCCCCTCCACTCTTCTCCTCTCCTCTCCTCTCCTCTCCTCTCCTCTCCTCACCACTCTCCTCCTCCCCTCTTTTCTCCTCTCCTCTTCGCCTCGCCTCGACTCGCATCTACTCCTCTCCCCTCCTCGCCTCGACTCGCCTCCCTCTCCCCTCCTCGCCTCGCCTCTCCTCTCCTCTCCTCTTCCCTCCCCTCCTCTCCCTCCTCGCCTCGCCTCGACTCGTATCTACTCCCCTCTCCTCTCCCTCTCCTCGCCTCGACTCGCCTCCCCTCTCCCCTCCTCGCCTCTTCTCTCCTCATGTCATCTCATCTCATCTCTCCTCTCCTCTCCTCTCCTCTCCTCTCCTCTCCTCTCCTCTCCTCTCCTCTATTTAATATTTTTTCTTCTCTTTTTTCTTCTAGGCCCACTTCTAGGCCTCTATCATGTAAGTGATCGTCCCTATCTTATACTTCTAACCTCTGCACACTGACTGTGTCTTGCTAGTCCCGATGCTGATATTACCCCCCCCCCTCCCCAAAAAGAGTAAAAAATGACAAAACACAGATCAAATGCTAGCAATGTTTGTTTTTGTTGAATTTACCTGGTTTGTTCCAGATACACATGATCCTGCTAAGAATAAAATAAAGATTGAACAAACTTAAAAACCATCACAGTGAAGATTTAGCCTATCAGCATGCACAGGGTTTATTAAGGTTGTATTCAACTTTTATTGCAAACCACCTCTAATGCAGACTACAAGCGGTAGAAAAAGCTAATCACACTATTTTAATAGCTTGTTTTAACGGCTACTCGTTATATGTCGTCAAGTAAAAAAACCGATGCTAAATTTACTAAACTCCCAGCGCTGATGAACTGCCTCAGGCTAAAAGATATCTGGCAATTTTGCCCCGATAACTAGTTGCTTATATTTGCGCTAATGTCATGTTTATTCCCCGCTAAATCCCCGTGTTGCATATATCCCTTCTTGTGGCTCTATCATATCGACGGCTCCGGGGTAATTCAGCTTTGATAATGCTTTCCGTTAGAAAATTGCGGACTTGTTCAGCTCCAATCTTGTGTATGCATGGCCCTTGTAATGAGTTCAACCCCGCACACGTTCCTCCTATACGGCGAAATTGAAATTGATTGTTCTTGACTGGTTGATCCTAGTAGAAGAGCATAGGACTCGTTTGTAGATTGGCTATTATGGTTCTTAATAAATGATGAGACAGCGAAATGGCAACAAAATGGGCTTTTTCTGAAAGCAATGCTCGGTATAAGTGTTTTGTAATTACAGTGAGGCATCAATTGACAAGCTACTTAAGTGTTTTCCAAATTTTTCTCTTGCTTTTTGATAAAAAGGCGCTCGTTGTCATAAATGGCAGTCTGTTTAGTGCACTAAACCAAAAGATCGTTCATTAACCTATAATTTTCAATCAAAAATGGTCCATCGACCCTCTTTTACTCAAGTTCGTTTAAAGAAAATGATACAATAAATAACTATTAGAAACCAGAAACTTGCTCATCACAAACACGCACCAGATATTTATGAGGAACATTATGGGCCATTTCTGCTAAATTACAATAATTTTGTGCCGCGTGGTCGGCAAAAAGGATCATTTTTCACTGTTTAATAGTTACAAACTTTGAGGTCTTCGTAACAAACTAAATTGTTTGTCTGTATACGTTAAATAATAGAGAAAACTTTGTTTCAAACTGAACTTCGATTTGCAGACGTATTAAAGCTCACTAAATCAGCTTATTTTGTCTATTATTAATAGATTAGAATAGATTATTTTAATCAGCAACTGACATAACTGAAATCACTTATTATTCATCCTCAATTGTCAATGGATTTTGACAAACGGTATAATATAAGTAACATTATCGCTGAAGTCTCGATTGTATGCACCCATAGACATGATAGATAACACATTGATATCCAATGCTTGCATATAGTATTCAATATTTGCTATCTATCTCTATCTCTTCTATATCAATGTGCTATAATTGTAAAAGTCAATCTCCTATCTTCCGTAGATAGCACTGATTATATTCCTAATCTTTGCTGTCTACCGAAGATAGCATAGATTATATTCCTAATCTTTGCTAATTCCGTAGATAGCACATGTTATATTCCTACTCTTTGCTATCTACCGTAGATAGCACATGTTATATTCCTAATCTTTGCTATCTACCGCAGATAGCACATGTTATATTCCTAATCTTTGCTGTCTACCGTAGATAGCACATGTTATATTCCTAATCTTTGATATCTACCGCAGATAGCACATGTTATATTCCTAATCTTTGCTATCTACCGCAGATTGCACATGTTATATTCCTAATCTTTGCTGTCTACCGTAGATAGCACATGTTATATTCCTAATCTTTGCTATTTACCGTAGATAGCACATGTTATATTCCTAATCTCTGCTATCTACCGTAGATAGCACATGTTATATTCCTAATCTTTGCTATCTACCGCAGATAGCACATGTTATATTCCTAATCTTTGCTGTCTACCGTAGATAGCACATGTTATATTCCTAATCTTTGATATCTACCGCAGATAGCACATGTTATATTCCTAATCTTTGCTGTCTACCGTAGATAGCACATGTTATATTCCTAATCTTTGCTATTTACCGTAGATAGCACATGTTGTATTCCTTATCTCTGCTATCTACCGTAGATAGCACATGTTATATTCTAATCTTTGCTATCTACCGTAGATAGCATAGGTTATATTCCTAATCTTTGCTGTCTACCGTAGATAGCACATGTTATATTCCTAATATCTGCTATCTACCGTAGATAGCACATGTTATATTCCTAATCTTTGCTATCTACCGTAGATACAATAGGTTATATTCCTAATCTTTGCTATATCTACCGTAGATAGCACATGTTATATTCTAATCTTTGCCATCTACCGTAGATAGCATAGGTTATATTCCTAATCTCTGCTATCTACCGTAGATAGCATATGTTATATTCCTAATCTTTGCTATCTACCGTAGATAGCATAGGTTATATTTCTAATCTTTGCTGTCTACCGTAGATAGCACATGTTATATTCCTAATCTCTGCTATCTACCGTAGATAGCACATATTATATTCCTAATCTTTGCTATCTACCGTGGATAGCATAGGTTATATTCCTAATCTTTGCTATATCTACCGTAGATAGCACATGTTATATTCCTAATCTTTGCTATCTACCGTAGATAGCATAGGTTTTATTCCTAATCTTTGCTGTCTACCGTAGATAGCACATGTTATATTCTAATCTCTGCTATCTACCGTAGATAGCACATGTTATATTCCTAATCTTTGCTATCTACCGTAGATAGCATAGGTTATATTCCTAATCTTTGCTGTCTAACGTAGATAGCACATGTTATATTCCAAATCTTTGATATCTATCGTAGATAGCACAGATTATATTCCTAATCTTTGCTATCTACCGTAGATAGCATATGTTATATTCCTAATCTTTGCTCTCTACCGTAGATAGCATAGGTTATATTCCTAATATTTGCTGTCTACCGTAGATAGCACATGTTATATTCCTAATCTCTGCTATCTACCGTAGATAGCATATAGGTTATATTTCTAATCTTTGCTGTCTACCGTAGATAGCACATGTTATATTCTAATCTCTGCTATCTACCGTAGATAGCACATATTATATTCCTAATCTTTGCTATCTACCGTGGATAGCATAGGTTATATTCCTAATCTTTGCTATATCTACCGTAGATAGCACATGTTATATTCCTAATCTTTGCTATCTACCGTAGATAGCATAGGTTTTATTCCTAATCTTTGCTGTCTACCGTAGATAGCACATGTTATATTCTAATCTCTGCTATCTACCGTAGATAGCACATGTTATATTCCTAATCTTTGCTATCTACCGTAGATAGCATAGGTTATATTCCTAATCTTTGCTGTCTACCGTAGATAGCACATGTTATATTCCAAATCTTTGCTGTCTACCGTAGATAGCATAGATTATATTCCTAATCTTTGCTATCTACCGTAGATAGCACAGGTTTAATATTCCTAATCTTTGCTATCTACCGTAGATAGCACATGTAGATAGCATAGGTTATATTCCTAATATTTGCTGTCTACCGTAGATAGCACATGTTATATTCCTAATCTCTGCTATCTACCGTAGATAGCATATAGGTTATATTCCTAATCTTTGCTGTCTACCGTAGATAGCACATGTTATATTCCTAATCTTTGATATCTATCGTAGATAGCACAGATTATATTCCTAATCTTTGCTGTCTACCGTAGATAGCATAGATTATATTCCTAATCTTTGCTATCTACCGTAGATAGCATAGGTTATATTCCTAATCTTTGCTATATCTACCGTAGATAGCACATGTTATATTCCTAATCTTTGCTATCTACCGTAGATAGCATAGGTTATATTCCTAATCTTTGCTGTCTACCGCAGATAGCACATGTTATATTCCTAATATCTGCTATCTACCGTAGATAGCACATGTTATATTCCTAATCTTTGCTATCTACCGTAGATAGCATAGGTTATATTCCTAATCTTTGCTGTCTACCGTAGATAGCATAGATTATATTCCTAATCTTTGCTATCTACCGTAGATAGCACATGTTATATTCCTAATCTTTGCTATCTATCGTAGATAGCACAGGTTTAATATTCCTATTCTCTGCTATCTACCGTAGATGGCACATGTTATATTCCTAATCTTTGCTATCTACCGCAGATAGCATAGGTTATATTCCTAATCTTTGCTGTCTACCGTAGATAGCACATGTTATATTCCTAATCTCTGCTATCTACCGTAGATAGCACATGTTATATTCTAATCTTTGTTATCTACCGTAGATAGCACATGTTATATTCCTAATCTTTGCTATCTACCGCAGATAGCACATGTTATATTCCTACTCTTTGCTATCTACCGTAGATAGCATAGGTTTTATTCCTAATCTTTGCTGTCTACCGTAGATAGCACATGTTATATTCCTAATCTCTGCTATCTACCGTAGATAGCACATGTTATATTCTAATCTTTGCTATCTACCGTAGATAGCATAGGTTATATTCTAATCTTTGCTGTCTACCGTAGATAGCACATGTTATATTCCAAATCTTTGCTGTCTACCGTAGATAGCATAGATTATATTCCTAATCTTTGCTATCTACCGTAGATAGCACAGGTTTAATATTCCTAATCTTTGCTATCTACCGTAGATAGCACATGTTATATTCCTAATCTTTGCTCTCTACCGTAGATAGCATAGGTTATATTCCTAATATTTGCTGTCTACCGTAGATAGCACATGTTATATTCCTAATCTCTGCTATCTACCGTAGATAGCATATAGGTTATATTCCTAATCTTTGCTGTCTACCGTAGATAGCACATGTTATATTCCTAATCTTTGATATCTATCGTAGATAGCACAGATTATATTCTAATCTTTGCTGTCTACCGTAGATAGCATAGATTATATTCTAATCTTTGCTATCTACCGTAGATAGCATAGGTTATATTCTAATCTTTGCTATATCTACCGTAGATAGCACATGTTATATTCTAATCTTTGCTATCTACCGTAGATAGCATAGGTTATATTCCTAATCTTTGCTATCTACCGCAGATAGCACATGTTATATTCCTATTCTTTGATACCTATCGTAGATAGCACAGATTATATTCCTAATCTTTGCTGTCTACCGTAGATAGCATAGATTATATTCTAATCTTTGCTATCTACCGTAGATAGCACATGTTATATTCCTAATCTTTGCTATCTATCGTAGATAGCACAGGTTTAATATTCCTATTCTCTGCTATCTACCGTAGATGGCACATGTTATATTCCTAATCTTTGCTATCTACCGCAGATAGCATAGGTTATATTCCTAATCTTTGCTGTCTACCGTAGATAGCACATGTTATATTCCTAATCTTTGCTATCTACCGTAGATAGCACATGTTATATTCCTAATCTTTGCTATCTACCGTAGATAGCACATGTTATATTCCTAATCTTTGCTATCTACCGCAGATAGCACATGTTATATTCCTACTCTTTGCTATCTACCGTAGATAGCACAGGTTTAATATTCCTAATCTCTGCTATCTACCGTAGATAGCACATGTTATATTCCTAATCTTTGTTATATCTACCGTAGATAGCACAGATTATATTACCAATCTTTGCTATCTACCGTAGATAGCACATGTTATATTCCCAATCTTTGCCATCTATCGTAGATAGCACAGGTTCAATATTCCTAATCTTTGCTATCTACCGTAGATAGCACATGTTATATTCCTAATCTTTGCTATATCTACCGTAGATAGCACAGATTATATTCCCAATCTTTGCTATCTACCGTAGATAGCACATGTTATATTCCTAATCTTTGCTATCTACCGTAGATAGCATAGGTTATATTCCTAATCTTTGCTGTCTACCGTAGATAGCACATATTATCTCTGCTATCTACCGTAGATAGCACATGTTATATTCCAAATCTTTGCTATCTACCGTAGATAGCATAGGTTATATTCCTAATCTTTGCTGTCTACCGTAGATAGCACATGTTATATTCCTAATCTCTGCTATCTACCGTAGATAGCACATGTTATATTCCTAATCTTTGCTATCTACCGCAGATAGCATAGGCTATATTCCTAATCTTTGCTGTCTACCGTAGATAGCACATGTTATATTCCTAATCTCTGCTATCTACCGTAGATAGCACATGTTATATTCCTAATCTTTGCTATCTACCGTAGATAGCATAGGTTATATTCCTAATCTTTGCTGTCTACCGTAGATAGCACATGTTATATTCCTAATCTTTGCTATCTACCGTAGATAGCACAGATTATATTCCTAATCTTTGCTGTCTACCGTAGATAGCATAGATTATATTCCTAATCTTTGCTATCTACCGTAGATAGCATAGGTTATATTCCTAATCTTTGCTATATCTACCGTAGATAGCACATGTTATATTCTAATCTTTGCTATCTACCGTAGATAGCATAGGTTATATTCTAATCTTTGCTGTCTACCGCAGATAGCACATGTTATATTCCTAATATCTGCTATCTACCGTAGATATACATGTTATATTCTAATCTTTGCTATCTACCGTAGATAGCATAGGTTATATTCTAATCTTTGCTATATCTACCGTAGATAGCACAGGTTATATTCCTAATCTTTGCTATCTATCGTAGATAGCACATGTTATATTCCTAATCTCTGCTATCTACCGTAGATAGCATAGGTTATATTCCTAATCTTTGCTATCTACCGTAGATAGCACAGGTTTAATATTCCTAATCTGTGCTATTAGGAATATAACATGTGCTATCTACGGTAGACAGCAAAGATTAGGAATATAGCCTATGCTATCTGCGGTAGATAGCAAAGATTAGAATATAACATGTGCTATCTACGAAGATAGATAGCAGAGATTAGAATATAACATGTGCTATCTACGGTAGATATAGCAAAGATTAGAATATAACCTATGCTATCTACGGTAGATAGCAAAGATTAGAATATAATCTATGCTATCTACGGTAGACAGCAAGATTAGAATTAAATGTGCTAATCTGTGCTATAACTACTGATAGATATCAAAGATTAGAATATAACATGTGCTATCTACGGTAGACAGCAAAGATTAGGAATATAACCTATATGCTATCTACGGTAGATAGCAGAGATTAGGAATATAACATGTGCTATCTACGGTAGACAGCAAATATTAGGAATATAACCTATGCTATCTACGGTGATATGAAAGATTAGAATATAACATGTGCTATCTACGGTGAGATAAAAGATTAGAATATAACATGTGCTATCTACGGTAGATTAGCAAAAACATGCTATTAGGTGAATATAATCTATGCTATCTACGGTAGATATAACAAATCTACGGTAGATAGCAGATATATACATGTGCTATCTACGGTAGATAAGAAGATTAGAATATAACATGTGCTATCTACGGTAGATAGCAAAGATTAGAATATAACATGTGCTATCTACGGTAGATAAAGATTAGGAATATAACATGTGCTATCTACGGTAGATAGCAAAGATTAGAATATAACATGTGCTATCTACGGTAGACAGCAAGATTAGGAATATAATGCTATATGCTATCTACGGTAGATAGCATCAATAAGATTAGGAATATAATCATGTGCTATCTACGATAGATATCAAAGATTAGGAATATAACATATGCTATCTACGGTAGATAGCAAAAGATTAGAATATAACATATGCTATCTACGGTAGATAGCAAAGATTAGAATATAACATATGTGCTATCTACGGTAGAACATAGAATTAGAATATAACCTATGCTATCTACTACGGTAGATATCTACGCAAGATTAGAATATAACATGTGCTATCTACGGTAGATAGCAGATGTTATATTCCTAATCTTTGCTATCTACCGTAGATAGCATAGGTTATATTCCTAATCTTTGCTATATCTACCGTAGATAGCACATGTTATATTCTAATCTTTGCTATCTACCGTAGATAGCATAGGTTATATTCCTAATCTTTGCTGTCTACCGCAGATAGCACATGTTATATTCCTAATATCTGCTATCTACCGTAGATAGCACATGTTATATTCCTAATCTTTGCTATCTACCGTAGATAGCATAGGTTATATTCCTAATCTTTGCTATATCTACCGTAGATAGCACAGGTTATATTCCTAATCTTTGCTATCTATCGTAGATAGCACATGTTATATTCCTAATCTCTGCTATCTACCGTAGATAGCATAGGTTATATTCCTAATCTTTGCTATCTACCGTAGATAGCACAGGTTTAATATTCTAATCTTTGCTATCTACCGTAGATAGCACAGGTTATATTCCTAATCTTTGCTATATCTACCGTAGATAGCACATGTTATATTCCTAATCTTTGCTATCTACCGTAGATAGCACATGTTATATTCCTAATCTTTGCTGTCTACCGTAGAAAGCACAGGTTTAATATTCCTAATCTTTGCTATCTACCGTAGATAGCACAGGTTATATTCCTAATCTTTGCTATCTACCGTAGATAGCACAGGTTTAATAGTCCTAATCTTTGCTGTCTACCGTAGATAGCACGGGTTATATTCCTAATCTTTGCTATCTACCGTAGATAGCACAGGTTATATTCCTAATATTTGCTATCTACTGTAGATAGCAAAGGTTATATTCTAATATTTGCTCCTAATCTTTGCTATCTACCGTAGATAGCACATGTTATATTCCAAATCTTTGCTATCTACCGTAGATAGCATAGGTTATATTCCTAATCTTTGCTATCTAACGTAAATAGCACAGGTTATATTCCTAATCTTTGCTATCTATCGTAGATAGCACAGGTTTAATATTCCTAATCTTTGCTATCTACCGTAGATAACACATGTTATATTCCTAATCTTTGCTATATCTACCGTAGATAGCACGGGTTATATTCCTAATCTTTGTTATATCTACCGTAGATAGCACAGGTTATGTTCCTAATCTTTGCTATCTACCGTATATAACACAGGTTATATTCCTAATATTTGCTATATCTACCATAGATAGCACAGGTTATATTCCTAATTTTTGCTATATCTACTGTAAATAGAACAGATTATAATCCTAATCTTTGCTATCTACCGTAGATAGCACATGTTATATTCTAATGTTTGCTATCTACCGTAGATAGCACATGTTATATTCCTAATCTCTGCTATCTACCGTAGATAGCACAGGTTATATTCCTAATATTTGCTATCTACCGTATATAACACATAGATAACATTTTGTTATATCAGAATCTTATCAATCTTCCGTAGATATAGCATCTTCCATCTTTATACATCTTGACATTGATCATACTTTGCAATCCTTGTATTTTATTTGCCGCAGATAATATACAAATATTACATGCCTATGAGTGTGATAGTACAAAATATATCATGAGGTCAAATTTTGACTTTTCTATTTCACGAGGCGTAGCCGAGTGAAATAGATCAGTCAAAATTTGACCGAATGATATATTTTTACTATTACACGAATATTTGTTTTATATCATGAATCACATGGTTTCTTTTCATGCCATGTGATAGTAAAAACTAAGTTGCTCATCTTTGCTATCTACCGTAGATAGCATTGGCAATATTGTCAATCATTACTATCTACCGTAAATAGCATTGGATAAATTATTGCCAATCTATGCTATCTCCCGTTGATATCATTGACTATTTTGCTAGTCTTTGCTATCTACCACACATAATATTGGCCATATTGCTCAACTTTGCTATCTACCACAGATAGCTTTGTCTTTATTGTCAATCATTACTATCTACCGTAAATAGCATTGGATATATCGCCAATCTTTGATATCTACCGTAGATAGCATTGGATATATTGCTAAACTTTGCTATCTACCACAGATAGCATTGGGCTATTCCAGATGTATTCCGCACCCCCCCTATGGAAGACATTTAAAAAAAATACAATTCCAGCTGGATTTGAGATGTGTCTAGAATTCCAGCAGTCATTTTTAGCAAAGATTCCGGCTGGAGGGTATGGAAGACATTGAGATTAGTTGAAATTCCGGCTGCTAAAATAAACGAAAAAACAAGAGTGGGGATTGTGAAAGGCCATGATGTGCCTATGGAAGACATTCACATTTCTTAATATTCCGGCTGGAAAATGGTCAAAAATGCTCCAATTCCGGCAGAATCTTCACTTATGATCACCATCTCGATTAACCTATGAAAGACATTTACTTGAATTCTGGCAGGAAACAAAAAATGTTCTAATTCCAGCTGGAACCCTATGGAAGACATTTACATTTACGTGAATTCCGGCTGGCCATATTAGACATATTACCACAATTCCGGCAGTGTCTTCCATGGGTTTTTCCTGACATGTGAATTCCAGCTGTCAATTTAGCCCCGAATTCCGGAAGTGTCTTCCATAGGGGGGGTGCGGAATACATCTGAATAGCCCATTGGCTTTATTGTCAATCATTGGTATCTACCGTAGATAACATTGGCTAAATTGCTAATCTTTGCTATCTATCGTAGATGGCATTAGCTATATTGTCATCAGTTGCTATATATACCGTAGATAGCATTGACTATATTATTGTGAAGATTGTCTATATTATTGCATAGAGTGTCTTCAAGAACTTGAGATATCGGAAGTTATCGATCGTATCCTGTACCCACCAAATGTACCCTGGTGAGTCGGTATACCCAAATTGTATGATCTTCCCAAAGATCCAAATCGCACGCTCCATTGGACCGCTGCCAGCGCCTTGGTTGGGAAATCGAAACATCATAAACTCCCAGGATTTCGTAAACAAAGTTCGCGATTGATAATGAGACTGTAACCTCCTATATGATGTGCCAGCTTTGTTCACGTGTGTACCACCTAAGAAAGCGATTGACTGTGTTCGTATTTTTGGATAACACCTTGAAGGCGCGCACGAAAATAAGTCCAGACCAAGTTTTTGAACTTCTAGAACTTTGTCTCAACACCACCTATTTTGTCTACGATGGCAAAAGTTACAGACAACGTCATGGATGCGCGATGGGATCGTCGGTTTCACCGATTGTTGTAAGCCTATTTATGGAACAGTTTGAACAGTTGGCTTTTGCATCGTATACCGGCACTCCCCTACGTACTAGTTGCGATATGTCGAAGCAATGGCGTCAACGATCATATTAAAAAAGTTGATACAGGATAGGAAGAGCCCAAGGAAGGCAAACTTACCTTTTTGGACTGTTTAGTTTACATGGTTATAGTGGAAAGCGATGTATGCAGAACATGCAGAAAGGACACACACACAGGTCAGTACCTGTTATTTGATTCGCACCATCCGCTAATACATAAGCTGGGGTAATACGAACTCTATTTCATAGAGCGGACACGATTTCGTCAAGCAAGGACGCGAAGGAGAAGGAACAGGAACACCTTCAGAAGGCCTCGAACCTTTGCGGATATCGCGATTGGACAAACCTCTCTCTCAAACCAAATAAGTGTCCACCGCATATGAGACACAAGGTGACATTCCTAAAAATTGTAGGTCTTTTAGGAAAAACGAATGTGTATCTTCAATACCAAAAGGTCAAAATTTTCAACTACACTTATGTACATATCATTAGATTTATAGTTTATGTCAAAAATATATTTTGCCATTAATTTTGTATTATGTCGAGAATTAAAAAACAGAAAGACATTCCTCGTATTCAGAATGCAATTTGGTGTGTCTGATGCAAACGTTGCCATCCGTCACCTTAACGCAGTCAAACTTTACTAAAGCATAAGTTTCAGTCAGTGCATGAGTAAAATATTTACATTGCGAACCCGTGTGTTATTTACCGTATCCACCTTTTTCCTACGCCGCCGTTTGTTAGTTTGTGATCATGGTGATAGAGTGAATAACTGAAAACTAAAAATAGAATAAATAAATAAATATAAAAATGATAGTAAAATTAACAATACGGTTAATGATTTCATCACTTGAATATTTCGAGACGTAATTATTTTTTTCTCCAGCATGAAAGTTGACGTAGTATTTTTTTAATGTGATTATTATTATCGATAGTATTATTTCAAATCTTACGATTTGTCTCAAAATTTAAATGTCAAATGAAAGCATTAATGATCGTTAATTAACTGTTGCAGAGTACGTTGATCGGTCTATCAGGTATAATGAATCACAATGATGAAATACGCGGCAGTCATGCGTTAAACCGTTAAATTTGGTTAGATTGGCATCATCAGAAAGTGATATTTTATGGTAAGTATATTAAAATTGCATGACACGAAGCACAGAGCTTGCCGAGATTAAAAGCGTGCCGTCTTTTGATTTTGGGTACTGGCTAAGCAGGGATTCCTGACCTGTAGATTACCCCAAAATTAACGCTATTATAAACTCTACGAGTTCTTACATATCCTATATTAAGGACATTTTGATATTGTGATGTCATGTTTAAATATAAATTTGGTATTGGTAAAAAATTGCAAATATTCGTCTGACCAGCCCGCGGACCACAAAGGTTAGCGAACTTAATTGAACGTGTATTGTCATCATGATTATTTTCTCCCTTCTTCTGCTATTGTTTCTTCTTCTTTTTCCTCATCCTCCTCTTCTTCTTCTCACAACATTCCTTCACAATCTTCTTTTACTCATTCTCCATTCTTTTATTTCTCATTCTCAATTCTTATTACTACCCAACAAACACAAAACGATTTTGACATAATTTGCAAAATTAAAGGTTATAAAAGGTTGCCAGAAAACTTTTAAATGTCGGGCTATAGAACGTTTTCATAACATTCAAAAACATTTTTGAAAACTGAACTGCAAAATATTCTAACATAATGTTATTTAAGTATTGACGAAATATTTGGCAAAAATGTTTGCAACCAATGTTTTAGATAACATTTTGACAATATTTTAAAAGTGTTCTCGAGTGTGTTTTCGTACAAAACGTTTTCATACCATGTCATTAAAACGTTTTTACCAAAATATAACCCCTTTAAAACGTTTTAAAAACGTTTTGTATTTTGCTGGGTATAATAGTACCCATATTAACTAAACAGAGGAACGAGTATATGACTGAGCTGTACAAGTTCTCTTTTACAAAAACCAAACATTACAAACACCAAATACCATTATCGTTATTACTATGATTTCCTTCGGAAATGTACTTAGATTTCTCGTGTCTTTGGTTTAAATAACGCATTGAAAGTGCATTCAACAGTGTCCGACATACTGCTTAAAACATTTTAAGTCTATAAACTGGTGACGTAACTAATCAACTAGCTGCACTGAACGCTTTGGCAAATAAACCTGAATACAAAAAATTAACCATGGCCTCAACAGGCACGATTTACCACAGAATTTAATAAAGATCAATACAAAAACACCAGTTTTTAAACACGCAAGTAGGGGGGGGGGCTTTCTTCGTATCCTTCGTAAACGTCTATTATCCTGTGTCCGACCGGCTTGTTATACTTGTTATACCAGTCCAGTCTAATGTTGACGTAATAACTACCAATGAACTGTCTGTGCTGGACACTTCGGACATGTCAGACTATTAAATGTGTGTCTAACTTTCTGGCGGTATTGTTGCTATTGACAGTGTTTTTGTTGAGCAAAAAAACAACAACGTAAAGGTTCTTGTTATTCATGGAAGGGTTAGCCCTGACCCAACATCCGAACATCGTGGCTTCGCATAAATCCGCGAGATCAATATGTCAAAAAAGTGGAGAAAATCTGGTTTTCAATAAATATTGCAAACAACATTCTGGTAAGAGATATTTTAAACAACATGTTCAACTGCCAAGCATGCATGTCAAATATCATAATTTGACATGATTTTTTTCAGGTTGCAAGACATTTCACGATGCTTAAAGTTGTTGATTGAGCGCTTATGTAGCATTAAGCTAAGGGTGAACCCTTAAACATGATCGTTCCTCAGTCTCTTTTGTACCAAATCACTCACCACTTGTTCGCTTCTCGTCACGACTGGGTTCGATTGAAAATTGCCTGAAGCCCCCGGTATCGCGAAGCATGAAAACGAAAGAGGCACATGATGAATATTGGCTGGCTGAGTGATATAGGTTTACAATGGTACATGAATGAATACATACAAATAAATGGTCCCATCAATTAAAATATCTATCAACATTCACGACGAGTCCTGAATGAAATTATGCAAATGGAGACGTTTTTTAAAAATGTTGACCGTTTTTCTCAATTTGTAGAGACAGTCATAAACGTAAAACAAAAACCTATAGCGGCTAGAGTTTGGCATATCATCGCCACAAAGTTAAAGATGCACGGTTAAACTTCCCTGGGTTAACAGTGTCCAAACGTCCAGCACAGACACTTCTATAATCTGTGCGTCCATCAGTGCCGATAGTTCATTAAAAGTTGCGTCAACAGTAGACGTAAACTGGGGAGTAGTTGGTTAGACACCATTGAATGCGTTAATTACACACCAAGGACACGCAAGGAAAATTCCTTCTGAAGGATTTTGATAGCACTTGATAGCAAACATTGCTGGTATAAATTATAGGTTCTTATTATTGAGTTTTGGGTTATAATTCAACAATATGGACAAGAAGGCGAAGGAAGAACATTTCTGAGCAAAACTGAATGAAAGAAATGGTGTTTTAGTGTTTGGAGATGGAGAAGAAATTGAAGGAGATATCGGATAATGATGAGAGTGATTATGAAAGATGACGCGAAGAGGAATGTTTGACTTTAGGCTGTGTACACACACATTACAAAGTTGTTTTACCACTTCCTGGCCACTCAGTCTTACCAATTGCTCATTTTATTCTCTTTATTTAGAATTGGATGTTCTTTGGTTGGACGCAATTGAATGTGCATAGAAAGTCAATAGATTAAGATGTTTGAAAGAATTATGCACCCTTCAATGTTGTTTATTTTAACATAAATCAAAAATAAAACAGGAAAAACGAGTCAATTAAAATAAAATATTTCTTTACAACTGTATACATTGCCCTAATGCGAATTGTGATTAATTATACATGCCTAACAAGTCTAAAGAAGACACTTCCGTCAAATAAACTTTCGAACAAAATAAATCTAGTGATTGCATGCTTGTTAGGGTAACGACCTCTTGTGGTTCGGTGTAGAACAAATTTGCAACATTTAGTGGCTCGAAAGATTTACGATGTTTTCTATCACAAGAAAATAACTTCATTTAGCCGATAAGACATCAGCTGTTATTGGGCTTTTATTTTTCAAGAGATGTAAGTCGCTTAGGTCAATTAATTTCAACTTCCGAATTGAAATTTGTGTACTGTAGATAATTTCTCTAATATCAGTAATCACTATGTAAGTATTTCGAGTATGGAAATCATTTTAGCATAGGGCTGAAGGGTATAAGCACAGCACTCGTCCGAGAATGACTCGTTAGCGCAGAATGTCGTAGCTGTACGATTGAACAAATGAGTTAGTAAACAGCTGAGTGAACTGTAATCATTTTCGTCACATGAACACCGAATTGGCGTAAATTAGCGGCAACTTCTACATCAATGTTTACCGTTTTGAAAATGTATTAAGAGCCGCTACAACCGTAAGCCGCCGCATCCCATCTCGATATGCCAACATTGGACGTACACAGTAGGTAATCCACACGCCTATGCTTTCTGTAAAAACCGATACCGCAGAGTTAGGTATGCTCATATTTGTCCCAACACGGCAGGACTAACTATAGGCCAGCCGAGCTAAACCCGGTCGGTTAACAAGCCAAAGTATATACGTTGGAGCATGTAAAGTCGGTACATTAAAAGAAACCGCTATAATTGTAAGTGTATCAAAACTTATTATAAGATTGTCTGGAACCAAGTATTGGCGAGGTTGAATTGCTTCCCCGAGGTATGAGCAACGGCGCCTCGTATTCGTTCTACGTTACTCTACAGGGATTCGCCATGTGGATTTTTGTATGCCCAAAATATTTGGCTACTAGCAAAAAGATCTCCCTAGCAAAGTACCAATAAAGATATAATACAATTACGGTTTAATAATAGTATTACTTTCATGTTAAGGTATCATATATCAAACTACACGTATTATACGAGCGCTTGTAAAAAGGGCTCAGCAAAAAAGGTAAGTTTACCTAGTATACATCATATCGATGCCTGCTTCTGAAACCATTGGTTCAATTGGGCTGAAAGTTGAAGACATCAAAAATATAATAGTAACTTTTTTTTTTCATACCCCATCAAGTTTGTTGAGCCGAAACACCTCAGCATGATATGCTCAATATATTGTGCATTAATATTGGCAATAAATATTAGGATGAGAAATTACGAATTGCTTTAATGCGCCGCGCGCGGTCCTCTCCTCCTGCTGGTTGTTGCTCGGAATACTTCAATCACTGACAGGCCCTTTACGTAATTATGTTCTATTAGTCTTGCAGCTCGTATTTTGGGCGCAGAGCTTTGAAGAAGAGTCCAGCTGTGGTGATTTTATTTACCTTTTTACCTCCCCGACCGGCCACGGTGGTTTAGAAACAGTTACTGGTATCCAGGATCACGCACGAATACGTCCAAATTCGCGACGGGAAAAGAATCTTTCCTGAAGTTATTTTGATGGTTTTATCTGTTAAAGTTCAACAGAATATTTTGATTTCACTTGTAATACAGGATTTAGATGTTAAGAATAGCTATACACTGAACAGGTTCGACGCGTTGTAACTTAAAAGTTATCTGGTAACTAAAGATTCCTTTCCTGTGCAAAGGTGCTTTTCTCGCTTCCTGCGTGTCCTTGGTGTAATTAACGCTTTGAACACTGTGTCCGACCAACTGCTTAACAGTTTACGTCTACTGCTGACGTAACTATTAATGAACTATTATTAATAATTATGCACTGTACACGCTTTGGACAACTTACCGTGTCTTAAACTTTCTGGCATTATTAAATACCAGCACAGATGCCAGACTGTTGCTGTTGGGTTTTTGTTTTATGCAGCATAACATTAAACAAGATACTTTCTTCTAAAATGTATTCTGAGTTTATGAAGCAAAAATGGTAATTCCCGCTTTTGTTGAAAGATTGATTTATATAATTATTATTATTATTATTATTATTATTATTATTATTATTATTATTATTATTATTATTATTATTAGTGTTTATTATTATTATTATTATTATTATTATTATTATTATTATTATTATTATTATTATCGTTATTATTATTATCATTATTTAACAAGAACCCAAGTTCCATGTACTAATAATTTTTAGTGCAAATAAAGTACCTTTAATATAGTTTTTAAATGCATAACAAAATGTCAGTCCGATTTGTTTTTGACATCGTGTCAATGGTTATACACGCGCGATTTGCGAGGTAATAAGTAATTCCCAAATGGATGAGGACAACAAAGTATTCATATTAGCGTTTGGCTTTGCCTCATAAATCCCCACAAAAACAACCATTTACTAATTACACGTTAGGGGATTCCTCAACCAAAATCGATTTGGTCTTTTACAACTATTGGAGCCAACCTCTTTTTTCCTTTTCATTGAGGTGCAGAAATACGATATATGACAGTTTTGATACATGACAACAACTGAACCGCTAAAGAAGAAATTTCCCTATTGCAGTGACCGGATAAACGGCGAGTATGTCAGCAGACGCCTTGTTTAGCTGCCGAATTTAGACAACTCAGTTTTAACTTTTAAAGAGGTCTCAAAGTTTTCCCATGCACTTTTTGTTCCTTTCTGTCCGAGTAGAAATCGTATTGTTCTGGGGTCTGGTGGCCGTCGACCATGTCTGTATGAACTTTTTCCCTTTCACCAGGCCCAAGTACAGGTGAATAAAAATTTAAAAAAAAATTGTATTGTTTATAGGCCTACATCAGTGTGTTTCTGCTTCGGTGCATATGGTCTTACAGACTTAATTAATTTATTGGCAATTAGGCACATATACAATTATTTTAAAGATGGTTTTATTATTTGATTGTATTCAAATACCAATGTTAACACCCCGCACCCCACCGTACACATGCCAAAAACAAACAACTCACTCACATCCCCCCTGCACCCCATCCGACACAACATCCCCATCCACTCCTCTACCACACCCATTCGGTGCGTCACGCTACTAAAGCCTGCTGATAGCAAGGTGCGTTTTCCATACTCAGGGTGTATCTACCACAGTGTACATGTATAATTAATGCAAACAAACTATTATCTATAGCAATTAAATACGTAAAACTGATTATTTTTAATATTTGCACATGACCTAAACTTAGCAGACTCAAATACCGAAAATGCTTCAACAAAAAGACTCAACACATTATACGCCCATAAATCTTTGTTTTCAGATGATCATTCGTGTTCATGATATGGTAAATACGTAAAGATACGGGAGAAGATTAATATAGATCCAATTTCTTGAAATAAGATATACAACCCAGACCTATCGTTTAATACAGTCAACAATTTCCAGGCTGTACTTTTACTGTGTTGAGTATCAATCAGACTTGCCGAGTATTTCCCCATACACATGTAGAGCCAACAATAAGCCATTTAATCATCATTAAATAGGGGGAAAATAAATGACGGTTGAATAACGATGGGGCAAGTGTTTGTGGCCGCTTCCCCCTGAGTGCTTTTACAGCCTTGCGTAGAAGACTCATGGCGTCACAGATAATTTGCCGGTTAACACTGGCTAACAAGGGGGACCAAGGTTCGCCATATACGCCAACGTCAAGATGCGTTTAGATTTAGCGCATTGAAAACTAGACATCAAACAATTTCCCAGTCTGTTGTGTTATTCCAACTAATTAGAAACTGTTGAGGGTGATACGTTGCCGCGATATTTACTTGAGGCATTTTTTTTTATAAACTTAGCATTGAATCTCTGTCTCCTCTCTGGTCCCATACAATATTTAATTGGAAACACATAGTAGTAGGAACCCTCTGGCTCATGAAAATGATATTGCGAAGCTCATATTACTTGTAACTGAAATTATATGTTTGGGACTTTAAGCCCCTTTACAAAAAAAAACGTGAAAAAGGTGCAGCGATCCAGATACAGGTAAAACTTCACTTAAAATTAAATCTTCATCCTTAATCTTGATCAAAATTCAGTTGAGCAGCACTTCAGGAGCTACAATGGTCTCATACATAAGGCAAAGTTCAATCAAGTCAATTTTATTATGGGTAACCCTACCTCAAACGTTGATCTCAACTCGTGAATGAGGTTTTGTACCTAGTATACTACTGATACTGAAAGTGTCATTCTATTGGTGCATAAACATGCTGGGGTTGGGGAACTGTGCCTCGTCGGATGAGCTTGTTTATACCAATTTGCTGCGATTCTGTATACCATTTACCAAGGTTTTTGGTCCACCTGCACTCGAAGGTATCCACACCTGAGAATCTAACTTACGACACTTGTTACTCGAAACTAACACTTTCGCTATACATCAAACGGCCAATTATATTCATATTTGTCTCGATTATTTATACAGTGATTAGTCCAATAAGTTACAAAAACATTGGTCACAGCAGGCCCGTAACGCATGGTTTTCTGCTGACAGTGCTGGCTATAGCTGTAGCCGGCCAATCAACCCACAATCGTCTTGCAATATAGCATTTCATTTCAATTAAATATTCACTGTACGTCCCAATATTAACCACACACCATACCGTAACTAAGTAATTAACCCAGTGTCCCTGAAAGAAACGGAACGCGACCCCCCCCCCAAAAAAAAGAGGACACCATTTCATTTGTCGTTTTTTCAATAACCCATTATAACGTGCCACACATACCCCTATACATCCTATTCAATGCAACAGTGGCGAGTGGCGACCAAACCTCAGTTGCTTAGACGTATGTATTAATTGGATACATTGGATAACCTATGTATGAAAATGATTGGTTACCGCCAGGTTATCGAAAACAACATACCCCCACCCCACACACCCCCCCGTACACCCCCACTACATTATATTCAATGCATAAATGCCTCTATACACGAACAGTACCTGAAATTACTCAGGCGTTTGTATTACCATAATACTGCATAAGTAATTGGGTACATTTGGAATAACCTATACATCAAAATGATTGGTATCTATAGAGGCATTGCATGTGACGTATCATCCCGTAAATATGGCAGACTACTCAAATGCATTCAACAAAAGCATGATTGCAATCTACCGTGACAGTTCGTCTCACACACAACCCTGCACTACGATCAAATAGGTTGATGACAACATTTGATTGAATGGACTGTACTCCGCCATAACTACGGTGAAGGACACCGGTTCAAATCCTTTGTTTGGAGCCAATCAATAATTTCATGCAGGGCCTCTATAAAGTTATTGAAAACAAACACACCTCAAACACAAGCACTACATTATATTCAATGCAACAATGAATCTAAGACAAAACCTGTTGCTTATACATGAATTTGTATTACCATACTGCATAAGTAATTGGGTACATTGGATAATCTATGTATCAAAATGATTGGTACACATCAAGTTATTGAAAACAAACACACCCCTAAACACAAGCACTACATTACATTATATTCAATGCAACAATGAATCTAAGACAAAAACCTGTTGCTTAGACATTAATTTGTATTACCATACTGCACAAGTAATTGGGTACATTGGATAACTTATGTATCAAAATGATTGGTACACATAAAGTTATTGAAAATAAACACGCCCTAAACACAAGCACTACATTATATTCAATGCACCAATGAATCTAAGACAAAAACCTGTTGCTTAGACATTAATTTATTAGTATTAGTAATTTAATGCATATTAGTAATTGCGTACATTGAATAACCTATGTATCAAAATGATTGTTACCCATAAAGTTATTGAAAACAAATACACCCCCAAACACAGACACTACATTCAATACAACAATGAATCTAAGACAAAAAATCTGTTGCTTACACATTAATTTGTATTACCATACTTCACAAGTAATTGGGTACATTGGATAACGTATCAAAATGATTGGTATACCCATAAAGTTAATAAAAACAAACACATCACAAACACAAACACAAACACAAGCACTACATTATATTCAATGAATCTAACACAAAAACCTGTTGCTTAGACATTAATTTGTATTACCATACAGCATAAAGTAATTGGGTACATTGGATAAGCTATGTATCAAAATGATTGGTATCCATAAAGTTATTGAAAACAAACACAGCCCCAAACACAAGCACTACATTATATTCAATGCAACAATGAATCTAAGACAAAAACCTGTTGCTTAGACATTAATTTGTATTACCATACTGCATGAAGTAATTGCGTACATTGGATAACCTATGTATCAAAATGATTGGTATATGTATCCATAAAGTTATTGAAAACAAACACCCCCAAACACAAGCACTGGGCATCATATTCAATGCAACAATGAATCTAAGACAAAAATCTGTTGCTTAGACATGAATTTGTATTACCATACTGCATAAGTAATTGGGTACATTGGATAACCTACATGTATGTATCAAATGATTGGTACATGTATCCATAAAGTTATTGAAAACAAACACACCCCACACAAGCACTACATTATATTCAATGTAATGCTAGACAAAACCTGTTGCTTATACATGAATTTGTACTCATGTTACCCTCTGGCCATGGTCTGGCTTGTTGTCAGATCTTACCCAGGGAAAGATGACATTCCAACATTCCCCTTTAAACATGAATTTGTATTACCATACTGCATAAGTAATTGGGTACATTGGATAACCTATGTATCAAAATGATTGGTACATGTATCCATAAAGTTATTGAAAACAAACACCCTCAAACTTAAGCACTAGGCATTATATTCAATGCAACAATGAATCTAAGACAAAAACCTGTTGCTTATTCATGAATTTGTATTACCATACTGCATAAGTAATTGGGTACATTGGATGTATCAAAATGATTGGTACCCATAACGTTATTGCACACAAACACCCCCAACCACAAGCACTACATTATATTCAATGCAACAATGAATCTAAGACAAAAACCTGTTGCTTAGACATGAATTTGTATTACCATACTGCATAAGTAATTGGGTACATTGGATAACCTATGTATCAAAATGATTGGTACATGTATCCATAAAATTATTGAAAACAAACACCCCCAAACACAAGCACTGGGCATTATATCCAATGCAACAATGAATCTAAGACAAAAACCTGTTGCTTAGACATTAATTTGTATTACCATACTGCATAAGTAATTGGGTACATTGGATGTATCAAAATGATTGGTACCCATAAAGTTATTGAAAAAAAACCACACCCCAACCACAAGCACTACATTATATTCAATGCAACAATGAATCTAAGACAAAAACCTGTTGCTTAAAGGCGTACATAAAAATAACAGATGTGTAAATAGGAGTATAAACTGACCAGCAGATACCAGTTGTAGTTCTACTAATTCATGCATATTGGATGGCCCAGGGGAAAGTTAGCCCATATTTGCAAGACTATCCTTGCCTTCAAGCTGAAACAAACCTATACTCATGTTACCCTCTGGCCATGGTCTGGCTTGTTGTCAGATCTTACCCAGGGAAAGATGACATTCCAACATGCCCCTTTAAACATGAATTTGTATTACCATACTGCATAAGTAATTGGGTACATTGGATAACCTATGTATCAAAATGATTGGTACATGTATCCATAAAGTTATTGAAAACAAACACCCTCAAACTTAAGCACTAGGCATTATATTCAATGCAACAATGAATCTAAGACAAAAACCTGTTGCTTATTCATGAATTTGTATTACCATACTGCATAAGTAATTGGGTACATTGGATGTATCAAAATGATTGGTACCCATAACGTTATTGCACACAAACACCCCCAACCACAAGCACTACATTATATTCAATGCAACAATGAATCTAAGACAAAAACCTGTTGCTTAGACATGAATTTGTATTACCATACTGCATAAGTAATTGGGTACATTGGATAACCTATGTATCAAAATGATTGGTACATGTATCCATAAAATTATTGAAAACAAACACCCCCAAACACAAGCACTGGGCATTATATCCAATGCAACAATGAATCTAAGACAAAAACCTGTTGCTTAGACATTAATTTGTATTACCATATTGCATAAAGTAATTGGGTACATTGGATAACCTATGTATCAAAATGATTGGTACATGTATCCATAAAATTATTGAAAACAAACACCCCCAAACACAAGCACTGGGCATTATATCCAATGTAACAATGAATCTAAGACAAAAACCTGTTGCTTAGACATTAATTTGTATTACCATATTGCATAAAGTAATTGGGTACATTGGATGTATCAAAAAATGATTGGTACCCATAAAGTTATTGAAAACAAACACACCCCAACCACAAGCACTACATTATATTCAATGCAACAATGAATCTAAGACAAAAACCTGTTGCTTATACATGAATTTTTATTACCATACTGCATAAGTAATTGGGTACATTGGATAACCTATGTATCAAAATGATTGGTACATTGTATCCATAAAGTTATTGAAAACAAACATACCCCACACAAGCACTATATACATTATATTCAATGTAACAATGAATCTAAGACAAAAACTGTTGCTTAGACATTAATTTGTATTACCATACTGCATAAGTAATTGGGTACATTGGATGTATCCGAATGATTGGTACCCATAAAGTTATTGAAAAAAAACCACACCCCAACCACAAGCACTACATTATATTCAATGCAACAATGAATCTAAGACAAAAACCTGTTGCTTAAAGGCGTACATAAAAATAACAGATGTGTAAATAGGAGTATAAACTGACCAGCAGATACCAGTTGTAGTTCTACTAATTCATGCATATTGGATGGCCCAGGGGAAAGTTAGCCCATATTTGCAAGACTATCCTTGCCTTCAAGCTGAAACAAACCTATACTCATGTTACCCTCTGGCCATGGTCTGGCTTGTTGTCAGATCTTACCCAGGGAAAGATGACATTCCAACATTCCCCTTTAAACATGAATTTGTATTACCATACTGCATAAGTAATTGGGTACATTGGATGTATCAAAATGATTGGTACCCATAACGTTATTGCACACAAACACCCCCAACCACAAGCACTACATTATATTCAATGCAACAATGAATCTAAGACAAAAACCTGTTGCTTAGACATGAATTTGTATTACCATACTGCATAAGAAATTGGGTACATTGGATGTATCAAAATGATTGGTACCCATAACGTTATTGCACACAAACACCCCAACCACAAGCACTACATTATATTCAATGCAACAATGAATCTAAGACAAAAACCTGTTGCTTAGACATGAATTTGTATTACCATACAGCATAAGTAATTGGGTACATTGGATAACCTATGTATCAAAATGATTGGTACATGTATCCATAAAGTTATTGAGAACAAACACCCTCAAACACAAGTACTGGGCATTATATCCAATGTAACAATGAATCTAAGACAAAAACCTGTTGCTTAGACATTAATTTGTATTACCATATTGCATAAAGTAATTGGGTACATTGGATGTATCAAAAAATGATTGGTACCCATAAAGTTATTGAAAACAAACACACCCCAACCACAAGCACTACATTATATTCAATGCAACAATGAATCTAAGACAAAAACCTGTTGCTTATACATGAATTTGTATTACCATACTGCATAAGTAATTGGGTACATTGGATAACTTATGTATCAAAATGATTGGTACATGTATCCATAAAGTTATTGAAAACAAACACCCCCAAACTTAAGCACTAGGCTGCATTATATTCAATGCACAAATGAATCTAAGACAAAACCTGTTGCTTAGACATTAATTTGTATTACCATACTGCATAAGTAATTGGGTACATTATTGAAAACAAACACACCCCACACAAGCACTACATTATATTCAATGTAATATTCAATGTAATAATATCAAAATGATTTGTACCCATGTGGGGTGCAAGAATGTACCGCGGGGTGTGTAGTGTGGGAGTGTGATGTGTGTTTGTTTTCAAATAACCTGATGCATGGGTACCAATCATTTTGATTGTATCAGATGTATCCAATTTACAAACGTCGAAGCAACAGGTTTTTGTCGTAGATTCAGTGTTGCATTCAGAATATAATGTAGATTATGTGGGTGTGTGTGTGGGGGGGTGTGTTTGTGGGTGTGTGGGGTGGGGTGTACATTGAATAACATGTATTAAAACTGATGAATACACATAAAGTTGTTGAAAACAAACACACCCCACAATATCCACACACACCCACAAAAATGACCCCATTATAGTCAATGCAACAACGCATCTACGCAAAGAACCTGTTCCTAATAGACGATTTACCAATTGTTTCTATAATTCATAATTCTTGCTGTTTAAAGTAACAGTCCAATACAAGTTTTATCACCAGGACTACTTCTGACTACCAACATATCGTCACACGCAATATAAACACATTATTATTTTGAACTACATTATTTGATAAAAAGGAACGGGCCATTGTGGGATCCGAAGTTGAATGTAGCTAAAATTCGCCATTGGCAATGCACACATTAAATACAATTATGGAATGGGCCATGATTTCTTATTTTGTTTAAAAGACAGGATCGAATATTTGCATGTATAGATGTTTCTATACTTGTTGCTTATACACTATATACCATGTATACCATCGCTGCCCCCGCTTTCAAATTTCAATGGTGTTATCTGCATGTGTCATCTGTCTCATTTACTTGTTGGACTGAATCAAAGCATTAATTACACGGTGGTTTTCAATTGCTTCATAATAGAGATGTTGATTATTTTGGCTCCTTTCTCAACAGGTGTAATGAATCAAAATAAAGTAAAGAAAGTTAAAAGAACAAAATGTATTTGCACATGGTTTAATAACACGGATCATTAAATACCCATCGCATTTAACGTGTTTTTAAAAACCATTCATTTTCCGCAAATAAAGCATTCGCACTTTATCGCTATCTCTTAATATACCGTGTCTGGCGACAGAATTCACTCGAGTCAGAGTGCATGAAATAAGCAAACCCAAATAGGTATTGAAAACCTTCCAAGCGCTACGGCGTCATCGTTACTCGAAAATTTCATTGGGAATCTGCAACCCTAGATGGGCAGCCTAATTTTACGAGTAGTTGCGTAGGTTAATTAGCGTTGATAAAAAAGAGCATTTGTAAATAGATCACCATTACTACTAATGGTAATTGACATAATCAATGTAAATAATATACCATCCTATTGTCTGCAGTGAAGTTGCGGGTATATCATTTTCACACACACACACAACAGGCGGAGGAAGAATATTGGTGGTCTCAGAACACAAAAATCAATTGACATGACTGGACTTAACTACTTTATAGGGCTACTTATGCTCAATTAATTCAGTGAATCTGAATATTAATTATATTAAGTAAATTATCTTTTCAGTCTATTTTACGATGGGAGAATTAATTTTTATTCATAAAGTAAGCTCAGTTACTGGACGTTGATCGGATTGTGTACGGATACAATACATGCAAGCCTAATTATGTTTTTTAATTACTTGATTAATTCAATGCTATTTACAAGTCATTGATTTCAGTAGCCGCCTTTGGTTTGGATAGTTCTAATTGACCTAAATTGGGTGTGTAATAGACAAGAAGCAGATGTTATAGTCTAATATATAGGCCATGCTTATTGTTATACGACGATAATGATGGCAAACAACAACTGTTTGGGATGCTGGGAAATCTGAATTATCTGAAGTGTTTGTAAGATGCATGTTGATATCTATCGTGTCTATTGTGTGGGTCACATGGCACAATTAGGCCGACGATAACATCGCTAACAACAAGCCTCACTCTATATGTATACCATAATATACAATTTCATCTGAGATATTATCAGAAAGTAAGCATATAAGTGTAATCATGGTAATGCAACTTGATCGAACAAGTTGCGAAAAGCTGTTAAAATTTTCCATAAAAATACAAATGCTTGACAGAAAACAGTAGGCATCGCACACCGTCACATAAACATACTGCACACACCATCATCCCTCCGCACAAAAAACAAAACACAAAACACTTACCACTCAGAACTTGCACACCAACTGCACATATCACACAGTTACAAACGCACAGCAAACAAAGAAACGATCCAGAATGTAGAACTTAATTTGCAAATTTATGTTCATACGTATTATAAAGATGCATGTTTCTGCCTTGGCACATGGGCCTACAGCAGAGGCTTACAGGGTCCACGGACATCGTACGCGTTTACACACATACCCCACACATACCCCACACACCCCAACCCTCCACACACCTGCCTGCCCCCTCCTACAAGCTCCTACAGTTTAATGCACTAACAACTCAACGCAAAGGTGGTATTTCATTGACGGAGCTCCTGAAACTGGTAAATTGACAGTTATCGTGTTTATTGCACATCACTCAAACACAAAAGTGCAATTACGCGCAAACAAACACTCACAATAAGAAGAAATAGTCCCATTAATTTATTCATGTAGATGCAAAACAAATTAAATTCTGCTCAGAAGTTCACAAACTTTAAATTAAACGTTTCATGACGAGTATTGACTTTTCTTTGCTACTACACTGTAACATTATCTAATTACCCCATGAATTTTGATTGCCCTATCCATGCCAGTTCGGAATTGATAAGTGCGGATATTAAATCAAACCTAATTAGCATTTTTAATAAGCTAAAACTATCCCACGATTGAAAGTGACCACACATTCATTTTGGCGGCATTGTCCGAAGCGTCCAAATATGCAGATAGGTCATCAATAGTTTCGTCAGCAGTAGACGTAAATTGGCTGACACTTGGTCGGACACTAGAGCTGGTCGGACAATGATTGATGCTATGGTTGTGTAAACCCAGAGCACAACCTTTATAAGCGCAACATTGTCGACAATTATTTATGAACATTGGTTTTAGTATTATAGAAAATAAAAGTCCCATTGCAAGCATATTGCTTAGAAAAATGTGGTAAAGTCATGGTAATCTACAATCCAGGAAAAAATAGTTGGCACACTTGCACTAAACAATGGAAATGCGTGCCCTATCCAAATTGGAGAGGCGAGTGAAACATGCATGCAATATATGTGAAGTACAGACTCCCCCCTATATCTCACCCTTCCCCACTCCCCATCTTTCAATGTTGGAGGGTCTTACGGACCTGTTGACAACATGGCTTGGTCCAACATTGAATTGGGGGGAACGGGGGAAGAGATATACCAAACGACAGGCAAAGTGTGCCAACCTTTTTTTCCTGGATTGTAGCAACAATTTGGATATTCGCATCTGGTGGATGAGAAGATTCCACTTTTATTATTGTTTTATCAGCATACTATATCATTAATTCAGAGCAAGATTAATAGCAGATTGGACAGAAAATGTTCCGAAAAATGCTATAGAATTAGAATTAAATCTCAAGAACCACTCGACACTTTGTTTGCGCTATCACCCATGTCAGCTATTGGAATCATTACGTAGCATTTCCAAATTCAGTGACAACTTTTGAAAGTCTAGCGTTCAATTTGAAGGAGCCTGACCGTTATCATCCGAAATAAACCGAACATAATTCTTGGCAGAGAATATGACATGATACGTTTAACTTTAAAATAAAAACCTGAAGGATAACTTTTTCTTGAAATTTTGATCTGGCATAATTGGTGCCCAACCAACCTGACCACCTCCTATACGTTTCCCTGCGTTCCCTTGGGTACGCTTGTGAGAAAAACAGCCACAAAATACCCTTTTAAAAAAACACAAAACATTATTAAACTGTATAATTTGTTCAGCAATCTCTACATTATAGTCTAATTACAATTTCAAATCGATATCCAAGTTTTCCACTGAGACGACCAAAATGGTCCAAACATCCGCCAACAACGGGCAAACACTCTTGTCTCATCCATATAAATTTGTTTGGTAATTCACGGATTGCATATACCGATTGTCAATGGAGAAGAAAAGAGGTGGATTTTCATCTTGACTTTCCTCCTTTTGAATCGGCCGATGCGAGAAGATCTAGTATAAGCCTCCCTGTACTATACGAGATATGAGATGCCATGCATTAGTAGGGCAGGTTTTCCAATAAAGTTGTTTCAACGTGCATGTTAATTGCTGCTTAGTCAACGCCATCGTGAGTTCCGCATTATTCATTACTTTTCCTGACTTTAGATTTCCTTATATCTTATCATTTGATAGTGTTTGAGTTCTTTAACCCTTGCCTTTTGTTTTCAGAATTTATAAGTTAAGAACCTTCGTTTGAAGGCAATCAGAACCACTTTATTGAAGCGACATTCACGTAAATAGATTTGTTTATCTGCTTTTTTGTTTCAATTTGCAATTGCCAGCTCCTTAACCAAGTACCCACAATCAACGTTCAGTTTACACAAACGCACATTTCGGATATATTTGGCATGGGATGAGTCTTTTAAATTTCAATACAGGAATGATTAGTATCTAAGAATGGTCTTACTTGTTAAAGGAATTGATCACATTGTCTTTTCACAATCATAATTTAAATAGCCAATGTATCCAAATAAAATGGAAACATAATTTGGTTGTCATTACCATGATTATGGTCACCCGTTGAACCACTCAGGTAATATATAATGAGGGAAAAGATAGTCAAGTTTACTGGCTTATAATAAACATTTGATTTGAAGCACGAATAATTATAAATATGTTTGTGTTCATGACATCAAAAACAAAACAAAGTAAAGCAAACAAACATAAAATCAGACAATGATCTGAACTCGCTTACGCTTTACAAATCACTTGTGGCATCTTTTCAAGGTCATCTGTTAAAACTTACAAAAGGTAAAAGTTGTACTTCATAATACGCTACAATGGTAGTTTATTTTTGTTTACAACTTGCAAACCAATAACCAATTAGCATCTAATGTGTTAACCTATCATCAGTTAATGAATAATTCGAAGTATTACACTAAGAATTAGTCGTGTCCTATTCCGTCAGATTTAGCAGGTATTTGTGGTAGAAATCCATAGGATTACACGATGAAGGACGTGTGGTGCGATGGTGAACCAATTAACATCAAGTTAAAAATTCATTGACTACTAAACCACCCTTTGGGAATGCTGATGAAAGTCTAAACTACTGTATAAATAATATGGATATAGTAAACCCGGCAATATTCATTAAGTAAAAAAACTAAGAGAACACTTACGGTAAATATACAGGGATAAAGAGCTACGTATTGCTTGTATCAAGTTGTATGCGATTTTGTTTTTTTAACATAAAAGAGACCGGGTATTATCAATTTGATTCTTTTGGCGCTAAATGAATGACGAATTGTCTAATTTGTTGCGTCACCATCTGATCGTGGACTGTTACATGATATTACAGGCGTCCACCATGTTCATGGCATCATCATCCAATCATCAGATTCATTCATCAGATGCAGATTGCGTAACATATTGGTCACGACGAATCAGTTTCATAATTGGTGGGTATTAATTGACGAAGTGACGACCGTTACGAAACTGATTCGCACAAAAACGAAAACAGCCTATACGAAGATTGGAGGCCGAAAGTGATAAAAAACGAAGTACAAAAATTGAATTTAAAAAAAATGTTTCATTGACATGACATTGCGTCCGATACCGTTAAACATCGTCGGGTGATTGTTTCAGTACGATTGTGCACGATAATGAGTCACCTGACGATGTACGATAGTATTGGACGCAATGTCTTGTCAACGAAACGAGTAAGTTGCCAGTATTAGATTATTTTTTTGTTTTTGTTTTGACCAACTGGACCAATAAGGCTAGACAAGGATACTGTATGTGATGTCTGGAATATCAGTAAATCATTCAGAGTCCTCTTGTCAAATCATCTGCGCTAGCATCAGCAGAGGACCAGCAACTACCTATAATCGGAGCATTGGAGTTCCAGGATTTGTAGTATGATGCAGCTTTACATGCACACACCATTGCAGATTGGAATATCAAAGTTGCCATGACTGAGTCCTTTCCAAGAGTTTCCGTGGGATGAGTATATAATGAGCAGATCTGAATGACTCTGTCGCCTCAAGTTTTACTTGATCAGATAATCAGATAATACCATAAACAAAATGATGGCGTCTTCAAAAGTCGCAGTATGAGTGATACCGGTAAACTTTAGGCTACTACTATCTTTGCAAACAAACTTTGATAATTCTGCGAGTCTACGCTGTACATCAATCACTCTACATTCCCTGAAAGCAAAAAAGCGCATGTTTTGAATTTCAACAACTCCCATGCATTATTACTCCCTGGTTAAAATAATTAGTTAATTAGACATTGTAATTTAATATCAATACTATGAAAATCCGGAAATAATCTCTGTAAGACGAGGATATAATCAAGCATTGAAAGATTTGCAAAACGCTTTAGAATCGTTCGTCGAATGTGTAAATTCACTGTGACACTCTGTGGCAAGATTTAATGGCCTAACCATACAATAAATTGAAATACAATGTATGTGAAATTTGTAGTAGATCGCGGCGTCGACGCGACGACTGTATAATCGTCTTGTTAACGATTTCAAATTAGTAGCAAATTGAAGTACAATCATTGCCGAGGATTCCACTCTAGACCATCAATTTGTTTGTCTTGAAAAGGAGGTTTGATGTTTTTTTGCTTTAATCTATTTTGCGTCAGCGGCGAATAGTGAAAATAGTGCTAAATGTTTTAGATCAATTTAGCAAGCAGCAGGAGCGGCACAGGGATTTTGCGCACTTGTTTAAAAGTTAAGTAATAGTTTCCCTAGCGGTTATGATCTTTTATTTCGATCACAAAATTAATTGAATCCGTAGAATTGGGAAAACAAATCTGCTGATCTATAGTCTTTTCTTTAAACTTTATGAGAAACTATGAAAGTTAATGCTATAAGAAATGAACCGACAAAAAATCTGGTAAATCAGCATTGCTTTTATCAAGAGCTGCATGACTGTTGTGAGAGACATGATCTATGGAAGCAGATTGAAATGCCCGCTGATGACCATCACCGTCAGATACAACTTAATAAAAGATATTCACCTCATCCTTAACAGGTTGTAGGCCTACATAATTTGAGAAATTGATAGAATTTCATAGTCCCGTTGATTTATCAGCATATGAATGTGTTCTGGATCTTAATGAAAAGAGAGAAGACTGTGGTCTATCAGATAATCAGATTGGATTTAGCCCAAAACTGCATTTGAACACAGTTCGTCATGTCTATCATCATGTCTATTGTCTTAAATTGACCTTTAACTTATTTATCATTTGTTCAAGCCGACCAAGAGCTGTACATGCTCGATCACATATTATAATGAACATCATATTAACATATAAGCAATTATACTCAAAACTGCAAAACCAAAAAGCAACATGAACCACTGGAACCAATGTGAAGAGGCTTTCAACTAAGCATTGTTTTCTCAAAGACACCGGAATTATTTTTCATGTCTTTGATATGATATTTCCTCCCACAACCCTTGAAACATAACAAAAACCAGACATAACATGTGACATATTAACCATCTGACTATCTAAGTTACTACCCCTTAACCAAAAAGAGAGTCCCGACCGGTCCAAGGGGCGCCAGTACCCACGGCGCCCTGAAATCCACCAGCCTTGTAGATTTGCCTAGATGGAACAACGAACTTCTCAATCACATAGATCGTATCTTGAATCGAGCCATCAGACAACTGAATCTGTGTACTGCATTCACAGACTCGCTCGCTACTAACCATTTGGATACTCCATTCTATAGCGTCATAATAGTGAAATAATTTTTTTCATAAAAAAAATGATACAATACAACAAATTATTAAAAGAAAGACTTATCGCAGTTTGCGCCAACGGTAGTAGATATAACGTACAAAGAATGTCCGATATAAGCTATATCATAATTACGTCTACTGCTGACACTCCAATTGATGAACTATCTGCACTCACAGATGCTGTATACATGACGCTTTCTACTGCTGACGTAACTATTGATGAACTATCTGCCCCGCTATCTGCACTGGAAGCTACTGGACGATTGGTTCGTAATAGAAATAAACACTGAAAATAGCATTTTACAGTGGTTCCGGAACCGGGAGGAGGGGGATAATTTTGGTGGTCACGGGCAAATACCATAGGACTTCCACATGGGCCCCTAAATAAATTGGGTCATGCCCTATTGGGCTCTCCAATATTTTACCGGCCTTACCGGAGTGTTACCTGTCACAGCCATCGGAACATCGAGAAAAGGCATAGACCCTGGAAAGGCCTGTAGCATATCAAGTGTTAAAATCTGTTTAGAAATTTGCAACAGTTACCAACAGATGGTAGTAGTGAAAATGAGGGTACCTAGAGGGTATGGGTATCCTAAGGGTGTAACCTGCCGACCGATCATGCCGACTCTGACTGCAGGGTTTGCTTATTTCTGCCGTGAAATTATCATCCACGCCCCATTGCCGACATGGCGCTTATCCACCTCTAGGACTTACAGTTTTTTCATCACCAACTGAGGGTTATTACAAGGAACATTTAAGTTTCAACTCTGTATCCAATTTGAAAGCAATGGTAATGGGGCAAATCTTTAAGAAGTTTGTGAAAGGTTTCAATAAAATATCCTTATCGTGTAGACGTATCTCGTGGTCACAAATGACGTCTTGATCCTGCACACGCTTTGAGTTTGATTTGAAAACTTTGCTAAATCCAAAACCTAATTTCCAGTAGTTGCGTGGCCGGCAGGGTAGAGTGGTAGTAGAACTGGACAAAAGAACACCAGTTATTATAGTTGTTCAAATGAAAATTTGAACAAATTACAAAGGAATTAAACAGAGCAATGAAGACTGGAGGTCACGAAGTTCTTCAAAACGATGATACAGATACATGATTTGGGCATAGGCCTATGCAGGGCCTTCTTTGCACCGGGGACGTGTGACAAATAGGATTCTAAAAATCACCAAAAATTATGAATTGTTTTACATAAATTATTTAATAAATTTTTAATGCTGCACACCCACATCCCAACCTTTCGACGATTGACTGAAGTTTAAAAGTAGATAGATAAATAAATAAATAAATATAAATAAATAAATAAATAAATAAATAAATAAATAAATAAATAAATAAATAAATAAATAAATAAATAAATAAATAAATAAATAAATAAATAAATAAATAAATAAAGTAATTAATTAATAAATATATAGGCCTAAATAGATAAATAAATAAAAATAAATAAATAAATAAATAAATAAATAAATAAATAAATAAATAAATAAATAAATAAATAAATAAATAAATAAATAATAATTGATAAATTAATAAATTAATTGGTAAAAACAGTTGTTCAGTTCACTCGTTATTCAGTTGTGTGTAACGTTTTTATTGTTGTCAAAGTGTCGTTGACATACACCGTAGTTTATTAAATGCACTTCATGCATCTTTGATTCAATTATTTCGTCTCAGACAATTATTTCGTCTCAGCAAAAACAATGCTCCATTTAGCATGGGCAACAATAATAACACACAATACTTTGATAACAATATTTCTCTGAATGACAGTTACTCTGAGCTACATGGCTTATTAGGGTTATGGTGACGTTTACATTAGGGTTAGGGTAAGGATTAGGGTTTATAACCAAGTCATTGCGTTTCCGGACTAATGATTTAGGACTACCGACCTATAACCGAATGATCTTTAATATCTTCATGAAAAAGTTTTATATAAAGTATACATCTGTGATCTGTCAAGATGTTCCGAGTTTTGTGGGAGCATCGGCATGGTGGGAGCAAGGCACATTGTCAAGTTATTCAAGAATAATATATTATGTACTGTTAGAACGGTTGAGTAAAACTTTACCCAATATTTATATTGTGTGCCCTATGAAACCCCTTTTGTCATGTTTGTTGGGTGAAACATCACTCTTTTGTTGCAGAATATTAAGGGATCTAAAATGAGCGTTTATTGCGTTTCGACAGTATTTTTGTGGGACATGAGAGCACCTCAGACCTATCGAATTGCATTCTGAATACGAAGCATGTCTTTCTGACACGGGAGCACGTGTGGCCGAGTGGATAAGGCGCCCGACTCATAATCCAAAGGTTGCGAGTTCGAGCCCCGCTCGTGCCAACGTGTTGTGTCCTTGGGCAAGGCACTTTATCCTCATTGCCTATGGGGGATGGGGTTGGGTTGGATTGGATGTTTGTATAGTTGTTTGTTTCAATGTTGCAATATTGGCGCTGATTAAGCTGCTGCCTGCAAATTGCATTGTGTCTGTTTAGGTGTGTTTAATGTACAATTCTAGCAATTTGACCTGCGGGTCACTATTTGAGTTTGAAATAAAACTCTCCTTTAAACTCTCCTTTAGATATCAAATAATTTTCATTTTTGAAAATCACAATATAATACAAATTTTATGACAAATTATAAAAATTTGATATTTTTCAAATTTTTGATATATAACAGTCCTCGAAGTAAATTATATAAATCTAATGATATATTCTTAAAGTGTATGTAGCAGGAGGGAAAAGCCGACGGTCAATTGAAAATTTTGACCTTTCATATTGAAGATATAGATTTTTTCCCAAAAAGACCTAATTTTTTTTTGGTGTTTTGGGAAAAAAATCCATATCTTCAATACGAAAGGTCAAAATTTTCAATTGATCGTCGGCATTTCATCCCACCTACATACACGTCAAGTATAAATCATCAGATTTATAAAGTTTACTTCGAGTACTGTTAAATATCAAAAATATCAATTTTTAATGATTTGCCATAAAACGTGTATTAAATTGCGAATTTCAAAAATCAAAATTATTTGATATCAGAATGACATTCTTCGTATTCAGAATGCAATTCGATATGTCTGATGTGCTCTAATGTCCCAAAATAAATACTGTCCAAACGTTCATACCCCAGCCCTTAATTAGTTTATATTCTTGGATAAAGTTTCCACCGTTCAAACTATACTAGTAGGCCCTATATTGGTATAACAGGCCTACTTTTGTGGCGAAATTTGGCGCACATAGGTCTATCATGTGTACTTTGTTGCTCGTTTTACGACCCATACACATGATACATTAATTATTCTGGTAGGCCTACATTGTATAATTGACAACTGAATAGAAAATCAGTTGCTTAAAATGCATAATTATGCGTCTATACAAGTCAAAAACCAATAACAGTGCCGTCATGCATGTAATCATATTAGGTTTTCAATTTTCTAGGCTAATACGGAATTGTAATAATTATACACAAAATATTAAGCCCGCTCTGTGTATAATAATATGATGATAAGGATCGACTTCAATTCAATCTGGTAAACTTGAATGACTCAAGTTACGCATGACCGATAGAGCATGTAATAATATTTTGGCTTTTCATTATTAGATTTGTGTTATTGTTATTGTAAATGAAATTAGCCATACGAAGTGTGTAGAGCCAATTCATGTATGATTTTAATGTTCAAGTTTAACTGTTTCTTTATTCATGTATGGAATATGATTAGCATTTTGTAGGCTTTTTATTACGATTATGTGTATTGTTAATGTTATACAAAGGACGATGGTAAAAATAGGTCGTAATTGGATGGAGCAAATGTGAAATAGGCGTAGCACTTTTAATTTACAGAAAAAGATTAGAATACTAGTTAACATTTGATTTAAAATAAATAATAAAATCCTCAAAAATGAAAAAATATAAATATACGATCATTATATTATAATGTGAACCTGGTATACGTTAAAAATGTGACTGAAATTCGGCAATCATAAATTATACAATAACAATTAACATGTACTGCAAACTGCATGCATAACCAAATTAACCATCTGTGCAAATGAGAAAGATAGAGAACATACATACATACATATACAGACAGACTGACAAAAAAGAGAGACAAATGCAAAGACACCGGAGACATTATACAGAGAGAGACATGAAAGACAGACAAGCATGCATTGTAAGCACAGTGAAATGTTTGTGGATGTGTATAGTTTATTGTCAAGCAGACCCTTAATCTGGAAAACGCACATTACTTGCAACATTGGTGTAACGCTGCATGTCATTATGTGGGTGGAGTGAGGGTTGTGTGGGGCATATGCGTCAATCAGGGGAAGGGGGCAGACGGGGACGTGTCCCCCACCTTTCGGCAAAATCCTTTTTTTGTTTTTTTCAGTCACTTTTTGACAATTCAGGCCAATTGCCCCCTCCCCCAAAACCCCTCTCCCCCCACACCCCTTTCAAGCTAGATTGGCGCTAATGTGTGGGTGTAGCGTACAGTGTAGGGGGTGGTGACAGATGGTGTGTGACAGAAAGATATGTTGTAGGTGTGGTGATTTGATAAGAAAAGAAGCTCAATTCATCTAAAAAACATACTCTGATCATCACTAGTCTGAAGGGCGTTACAATTTGCATGCACGTTGGGTGTGGTATGGCCGTATGGGTATAAGAGAAAGACAATAAAGTTATACTGTCTTATGCATCTTTAAGTTTTCAACTGTTCCACAATCATACTTTGTCATAATTAGAACAAAATGTTTTAAAGCAATGAACACTAATGAAGACAATAGTGAAGCGATACTTTTTCATATATCGATTATGTTCATCTCTTTTATTCAAGAATAAGAACATCATCCAAATTAATACGGACATTTTTTACAAATCATCATCTTATAATATTCTCTGTTGTATGTCATTCTGTACAAATAAATTACACATTAGAATTCACAAAATAGAAACACAATAATACCATTCTCATGTTTTTCGTATGTATACATCACTATCAAAACGCTTAAAAGTTTTAAACATCCCAGTTTAACGGTTGAACTGAACAACCATAGGTAGATATCTATAGATGCTTAGCAGATTTAGATTATTTACGAATTTAAAACAACCCGCGATAATTTTCAACTGGTTGTTCAGTGCACCCGTAAAACAGCGACGTTTAAACCATACTTTTAAACAGCGTAAATAGTTCAGTGTTTAGATCAATGTAGTTTCACCCAACTTTTGGTCATCTATTTAATATAATTGCTATCAGCAAAATTTGTTTTCAATTTAGTTGGGATCATCATCATTTTTAAGACCTAAATTTTGTCATCAGATTCTTTAGGATGGCTTTGATGTTTCGACACGTCACTGCAAAAACAGTGTTTAGAAATCGAGGACAGATTTGGTGTTTAGAAAAGTTTAATGTCTATAGCATTTAAACGCTTTAATGTTCAGATTTTAAACATCTAAACACATAATCATATGAAATGTGTTTAGGATCTAAACATTAAAGTGTTTAAATGCCAGGCATTTGACTTTCTAAACACCAATCTGTCCTCGATTTCTCACTGTTTTTGCAGTGTTGACAATGCTTGAGCTGTGAAAAATTGATCAAACTGATCAAATGGTTGTGTTTTAAAAGTAGAATTGTTCATCATCAAGTTCTTCCATTTATAAGTTATGACTTGAACATGTATAAAGTGGTTTAGTGGACAGGCTTTCTGTAAAGACTGATTCAGTTTGTCTGTCAGCATATGTTTAGTACTGTTCGTAAACTGTAACATAATTTACAATACGATCTTTCATGTGACAATTTGGCAACTTTGACATTTCTTGTACATTCAAAAATTTTCGAACTACTGATACTCAGAGTGATACTAGTGATAGATAGTTTTAAAGTGATCATATAGTCATTCTTTGATTTTACATGTCACTGATGTCAGTGTCTTTGAAAACAGGGATTTATCATTCTGGATCTGTTTCGGAAAATGTATGAAATAAGTGCAGTTCACCGTGATCATGGTGATAATCTGGTGGGTCCATGCCCCCATGGCTTACCCCACGATACCCCCTGAAAAGGCCACGCGTGTGACCACTAACTATATAAGTAGGCCTATAAGTTACTATAGGCCTATCTTTCTTTACAACTTGGTGAACACTCGTTGTTTTAACTTTCAACATTTTGAGCAAACATTCCAAGTTCAGCATGGTCACACCAATGGTCACACATATTCTTGTACGGTATTAATGTTACACATGATTTTCCTTTTGACAAACACGTGGAAGTCAACGTACACACAGGATTAGATTTTCGCACGTGAAAGCGGGTTGTGCACACATGACGTCATAGTGATGTGATTCAAGAGTGTCCATTGGTTGCAGCATTGACATGTTGAAGTGACATCAAAATGACTTCATGCATTCAGGTACAACGTCAACGTGCAAAAATATAGTCATGTTTAATGATATCAAACATTCACGTATAAAACATAATCATGATAAAACCCGGTTTTTCAATCTGTACTATTGTTGTCATTTAAAAGCTGAAATGAGTTGCACCTTTATATCAAAAACATGTTATCGTAAAATTTACCATTGATGTTCAAATTGCTATAGATACAAGCCACTTTGCATTTTACTGACATGCATTTGTTTCTTACATGTTTTACAGCTTTGTTGACGCTATAAATAGCGAAATGTTTAGCGTGAGTATACCAGCATATATCATTAATGGTTTCAAACAATTACCAGCTGAATGAACGTTTTTTAATTAGGCGTAATGGTTATTTTATATCTAAATGATTCAAAGTCATAATTGGCAATATTAATGGGTTTTTCCAACTCCTTTCAAATGAAGCCTCAATCAAAAGCTTCCGACAGCAGCTGAACGAGCAAAATGTTCTAATGTTTGCTTTTAAAACACAACTTTCTTCTCCTTTTGCTTCAAAAGTAACTTTTAATGATCAATGCATTGTAAATCATATACGAAATTGAAATGAGTTTCCTATAGGCTAATTGCTGTTTGGACTTGGCTGTCACATTGTTTCGACTACCAGACACGGCATATAAAATATTTTTGTTCAAAACCACCATGCAAGTTACAGATTTACACACAAATGAATAAACATGATAAATGATTACTTTTCAAACATCAAGAGCACAGTTTACTGTTACGATTTTCAAATTGGGACAAATTACTTGTCAAAATGCTGTCTATTTGATCATTGATTCAATCAAATTTCACAAAAACTAATTTGAACTTGAGACCAACACAAACAGTGAGATTTAGTTTCAATTCTGTTTTATGGATTTTTCTTTCTCTCTTATACAAGATGATAAATGATCAAATTATTTCAATACAAATTGTCAAACTTGTATTGAGTGTAGAAATACAAATATTCATACAAAATTGAAATGCCAAGTTAGATCAACCAGCTCACTGATCATGCAGAGATTTTTTGATTCAACATAATTCAACATCGCTGTTTCTGAAGGTGATGGGGTCACATGTAAGGTTCTACTTCGCTTGTTGCTGTCACACTTGGCATTTTTTTGTTTCAAAGTTTGCAAAACATTAATTCATACCAGTTTATTTAATTGCATTAATAAAAAACATTTACCAATCACATTTGAACACAGTTTTTCATAGAGGAAACAGTTGTATAAGTTTTCGCTAATATTTTTCAAACTATTTATCAGCTATAACAACAAATGTTCCCAAAATATTGATAGCACCATTAAAAAAATAACAAGACATGAAAACGGTGGGTTTCTTTTATACCAGTATTGACAAACTGTCAAGGGCACCATGGTTACACAATTGATGGTATAATAATGTCACAAAACATAAGTCCACGGTGAATTGTCCGGTTACACAGATAAACAAAAGTCATTTCTTCTCAATCATCTTCCGATTGGTCAGAAGTTGCTTGATGTTTAATATGGAAATACTAAACTAGTACCAGGTGCAGGTTGTGATGAGGTAGGTAGGTACGCATACGGTGCAAAATGAAAGGGCTGTAGAACACCGGGAACTTGAGGTCGATGTAACGGGCTCAACCCGGCTGAGTAGTACGCTGCTGCGGCGGCGGGAAAATGCATGCCAAACGCTGCCGGTAACATAGGCTTTGCTGCCATTTTTAGTTTTTCAAGTTCAGCTTCTTGGAGACGTTTTGCTTTGGCTCTTCTATTTTGAAACCAGATCTTCACTTGTGTTTCTGTCAGATTTAATGATGCTGAGAATTCTGCTCTTTCTGCGATGGATAAATACTGTTTCTGGCGGAATTTTCTTTCTAATGCAAGAAGTTGGGACGTTGTAAATGGAGTTCTGGGTTTACGGTTGGTTTTATGCTTACGAAGTGTACATTGCACTTTGGGTCCACCGTAGGACGAGCGTGGAGAATCTCCTGGACCTGGACAAAAAAAGAAAGAAAGAAAGGAGGAAAAACCATTAGATGTTTAATAAATTATAGTCTAAAATATTATAGAACAACCAAAGTAAATTATATTAATAGTTAGCACAATACATACAAAAACAGAATCAGGAACATTCATTCAGTCAGCATGGTCAGGAGCATTTAATAATTTCTTCCAATTTACTTTCCAATAACAAAATTTCTATCAAACGTGATTCCCGAGTTTCCTTCATCTTGTCGAGACTTCTCATGTTAATTATCTCTTGAACTTTATATATTCTTGCTAGGTAAAACACTCTCTAATGAAAAAGAGTGAAAACCCCACTCTCCAAAAGCGTGAGAAAAGTGAAAAGAGAGAAAATCACTCATTATAAAAGAGTGAAAACCACACATAAAAGAAGTGGAAAGTTGGAAACCACTCTACCAAGGTATATGATATATTTTTCACTCTTCTGCCTCTTTGGAGAGCGAGTTTTCACTCTATATATCAGCTAGTAAGGTATGGGTGTGAATATCAGGATTCAAATTCTTTGGACTTTTAACGTTATGAACAAATTTGAAAATAATAAATAAACACATCATACACTACACTACAAACTGCATTAATCCATTTTCCTAATTTTCAATTTATGATTTAGTACGTTAACAATGATGTTCAATTCGCTTCCTATGTATATGTATATAAAATGATCTTATTGAATTTAATACATTGTGGTATAAATAGATATAGTTTGTATGCTGATGATGAATGTTACATCAAATGCAATGGTGACATATATGTGACACTATTGACAAGTTGGGCAATTACATTAACAATATCTCGTTTCATTTCACTTGCAGATCAATTAGCACTCGCAATAACAAATTTAATTGATGTGTTCGGATGGTTTTTTGAAACAAGACCGATTATGCTCCGAGTCAGTGATAGGTTAACTTATGTTTATTTCTACATCTTGTTTATTTTTGATTGATAATATTATTTATTGAGAGAAGTAACCATGGTAACAGGGGATGCCACGGTACTTTTTCACCTATTATGTAATTTCAAAATACATATAATATATTTGCAATTCAACGTCCTTTTATACCCGTCTTGCGCTTGTTGAGAATTTTTCATTTCATACCAGTATCCTGTGTTAACTTTCTTTGAAAGTTTGGACTGGACTCTCCAATAAACGGTTTTTTATACATGGCCTTCATTTGAACTTTACCCAACAATTGTTTTGGTATGTTAAAAGCCAATTGGTTTAATCCTTGTTTTGACAAATTAATAACTCCATACAGAGTTTATAAAGGCCAGTTTTATTTGTCTGCAACAGTTTACAGCGGAATGTAATTGTAAATTCAAGTGGTCAATTGGTGATTAGCCAATCAATTTTGTACTGGAGTTGGATTCTTTTTAGGATTCGATTCTGGTCCATGACCAAAAGTTCACCCGAAATGAGATTTTAATGAGGATATCATGAAGGCTTTTGGCAACCTCATTTTTCACAATAACGTACATTTGGAAAAATAATGTTTCTTGAAGTGGCAAGGTTTACAATACTTCAATAAATCCATAAAAGCCAACAACATACCAAAGAAAATCCAGAGTCAAGTACAAGTTAAGACACCAGAACTGAACTGATCGGGTCTCCGTATCTACCAAAACACACACTGAAGATGGGGAAATAACCCCGGTGTAACCAGAGAGCGATTGATAGCTGTTCTCTAGGGAGCTTAATAAAATGCATGATTGCAGATCTGTGATAGAGTCAATGGCAATTCTATTGCTGTCGCCATATAGACTGACATGATTATTGCACCAAATAATGCATGTAACAGTCCCGATTACTACTCCTGCAAAAGTAATGGTGCATGGTGTACGAGTACTTTTTTTTTTGCTCAAACAAATGCACTGACACACAATACACACCATGATTGCAAACTCATGATGTTTATGATGATGTTATAATTTGGGGTTGTGTGTTGGTATTGGGCCTAGTATATTGTTCCATGCCTAATTTATTGTCATTGAATTCAGCAATCAGACTAAATTATGCAATAATTTTTAACTCAAATGACCAACTTGCAGATTGTGCATGCCTTCAGATTGGCTCCACATCTCATCTCGCAACCATGTGCAGGAATAGGAGAAATTGCTGTTGTGGTATACTAGTACTACATTGTAGTATTTACTAAAGATATTTATATAAAGACAGAACCACAGATTGTTTTGAAGAACAAGAACGTGGACAATTTATATGAAGAAAAAGTTGGCAAAATGCTTCACTCGCAGACATTTTTTTTTATAGATGAAAGTCCTAATCTCTTTTTAATGGCAGTCTTTCAAAGGCAATCGGCACAATCGTTTGAGGCTTTTGAAAGTTATGATATGTATTGTCATTAAATCGTGGGAATTAACCAAATGATCAGTAAAACGGAGACATGAATTGGTAAAACTTTATGACCACACGGCCATGGACCTTGCCTATACTGTTACTATTTCCAAACTATTTCACACTCTTTAAAATGGTGTTCAAAGAACTACAATTAAGTTAAATATTTTCTTTACCGCAGCTCGCAGCTACTACTAAGTTCTCTTACTAAGTTCTGAAGAATTTGTGCAAATTATGTACCCACATAATGCTGAATAGGAAAATGGTACCCACAAAGTTAAGTCAAACCACTTCAAACGTTAAACATGCTTTTCAAAACAGGAGGTTGAACCTAATAATATTACACAAACAGTATAATTTATTTTCCTTACAACTTGCATTCAGGTAATGTTTTATAGTATACTTGTAAATATTGCTTTATATAACTTTACAGTATTCATGTTAAAATTTTACCAAACATTTCAGAATCAGACTGCTTTATATGAACACGATGCAAGTTTCAGCTGAAGAAGAGCAACTTACTCTTGTTTTAGATGTATTTACTGCTTATATGCGCTTATAAATTATATTAATGTTGCATTACTTGTTGGGCTCTTTTCCAATTTATAAAAAACAAGTTTTATCCTTAAGATTTTACCTTAAGATTTTACTTTACAATCAACATGATCAAATGCTTACAATGCTATATCTACTCTCACGAAAGTGCTTTTATGGCATATGATATAGACATTCAACATGTCCTTGAAAAAACGTTTTAACTATGGAACTTAGCAACATGGCTTAGAAGATGAGAAAGCGTTTGATCATGTTGATCACAAAGCTGAGCGATCTTTCTCATTTTCTGAGAGGAATCTATACCAAAAATAATGACTCTTCAACTAACTTACCATGAGTTGGAGATAATCTTGCACCTTGCATCCACGGAAAACTAGCTGAACTCCATGTATATGTTTTTGATGTTGGAGATGAAGGGGACTTCAAGTTAGCTTGGTCTTCATCATCGTGGTCATGTGGATGGTGTTGATGATGACCCGGTACTGGTGGAGAATGGGGATGGTGCGGGTGATGCGGATGGTGTTGTAATGGATGGTGATGTTGGAGATGACTACTTGGTTTGGCAAGAATTCCTTCTACGCTGTGACTTGTATAAGAAAATGACGGTGGACTTGTAGGTGTCGTACTGCCAGCAGAAGGTGAGATGGGGAGCTGAGTTGGCGGCGGGATACAGCCTGGTGAACATACGCCGGGCGACATGCAGGTGGCTTCTTTGATACACGGTGAAACAGGCGATTGTTCATGTCTTGATTTTGGTGAAACAAGTGATTCAACACTAAAGGATAAGTTTTCCTTGCATTCAGTTCTTGCACTTTCAGGCATGTTGCTGGTAGTAGTGGTAGTGGTAGTAGTAATATGTAATGGTTTGGAGAATGCTGAATTGGTACTAATAGTCAGAGTCGAACTCGACATGACTATGTGCACCAAGATAGATAGATATATTTCACAGTCAGCAGCAGCAGTCAGTACACACGTGTACTGTGTGTATCAAATCCACAAGTGTGTAATCATATACACAGGGTAAACATAGACTGGTCCCAGTTGCAATTGTGTGTATAAACACGCTTTAGTGAACAAGTTACAAGTATACAAGATCAGTATCACTTGTTGAGACTGTTATGTGCAAACATAAACATTGAAATAGAGATGGTGGTGATGATGCTGCAGATGAGGATTTCCTCTCTGATCAGTGGTGTGTTAGCTCTCGGCTTACTTGAGAAGAAGTGTGCTAACTATCTTGGTGAAGAGTGAGTACATCAATAAGAAGCATGCGTTTTACAAGATGACTTTGTATACTAACAGGCTCAACTAATCTGTCAGTAATCAATTGTCAGTGCAGTAAGTATACATACGCCACTTAACCTCCTCAGGCACTTTCTGTCACCGACGCTGGCCCAATAGTAATACAGCAATATCGTGCATGCACCGCCCCCTTCAGCAGCATAATACTCCGGCTAGCGTTTGGTTAATAAAAATCATACCGCACAATAAAATTTGGTCACTGGAGTTCGTGGCGTCTAATTTCGTTTGGTATGCGTAGCCGAAAGTCGCATGGTAAGAAAACTTTGAGTGTAGCTTTAATCCAATTTTAAGGATCCTATCGATCGAGCAATCTAAATGCAATTATATAGTGTACATACGCGCAATAGCCAGTAGCCGCTCATCTTTTGTTAGCCTCTATTACCAGGCAAAAGATTTTTTTGAGTGTATTGAATAGAGTCCTATAGAAGTTTGGCGGGGTGGAACACTTTTTGAATACCCTCGTAAAATTTGTATTCATGTTGATGAAAAAGTCATTTGCAGTAAGAACACTCCCATATGAGCGATCAATTACCCTCAGACTATGAACGAGCTAATTGTGAGGAAAAACTATCCGTCATTATTTGTCATGGTATTCAACGAGTAGACAACTTATGTTGTTTATAGGCGCCAGATACGGTACGATCAAAGGCGGCCTACGGCTTACAATTTGAAACAGTTCTCCCCGCGAAGAATAGGTACTGCGAAAAGTAGCCTGCTTCCTTACTACCCCAAGGATATGAACAAGCAGGTCCGCTTCTCTCTGGAAAATATTGGGATTAGAGCTAATCTCACAATCGAGTCTACATAAATCCCAACAGCTTTAAACTGTCCCCTATTTCAACCTCACTTTTATATACACACAATATACCATAATTCTTTATTTAAATTAAAAAGGGATAAGAGGAACAGTTTTTGGTTGTGTGTGAGTTGTTGCAAAGTATGGTACCTGTCAAGAGAAACTTGCTTAATTGACTTGAAGCAATATGTATTGTTCGCTTTGTTTGCTGAGTAAATATATTACACTGCAGGGGTCACGTGCTTTAATCTTGTAGCAATCACTTGGCGATTTAAAAAAGTGTGAAGAGTTTCCTTAATCAGTTTATGAAATGATTAGAATCACCTATGGACGCCTAATTAAGTTATACGCTTGATTTAATCATATAGCAACTCTTACATTATTCTTTGAGGTACACACAAAATGTGTCAATTTTATTATTGGCTGGTGGCGCGCAAAATTGCACCACAAGTTTGTTGCAGAAACAGCTGATGAGAGAGTGCAGATGTCATGTGGATAGGTCGATGCTGTTGTGTGAAGAGGCTCTTCTGATTGGCAGTTTTCGTATTCAAATGATTTTTTGCCCCTTTTTGGTACCGGTCGGCGGTGGAACTCTTGTTTTCTCTGTACAACCATTTGGACACGCGAGTGTGTTTGAATTAGATTTCAAGAGGGTTCAGGCCACTTTTAAAGAAAAAATAATTTTTCATCATCGAAAAAGGACCACTTGGAAGCCCCCCCTGCGTACGGGCCTGATTATTAATGGTAGGGGGGGGGGGTCTTCGAACAATTTCGGATGCTGACTTTCTCTACCTACTGCAAAAAATATTTTACTCAACATTGAGCTCATAGGTCACAAATGAGTACCGTAAAAAATTACTCAACATTGAGCTCTTTTATACTCATTTGTTGAGTTGTGACCTATATGAGCTCAATGTTGAGTAGGCCTATTCTTTTACTCAACTGTTGAGTTGTGACCTTTTTACTCAATGTTGAGTAAAATATTTTTTGCAATGTACTGTGTGCTGTTTTTGTAACTCGTCAGTATACCAATTTTTCACAGAGAGCACCCTGATTTGCTCAAATAAAGCCTAGGGCACTTTTCCCCCAATGCGCCCAATTGGGCGCATTGGTCTCCACTGAAATCCCACTCGCGTATCGATATTAAAATTGCTGAAAAGGTAACCCCAAAAATGTTGAACATCCCCTTAAACCAATAAAACAAGTAGGGAGTTTCATGGAGTTCAGTGGAGAGGGGCTATGTCAGGATTCCGTACGTGGAATGTGGGAAACGCGTGACGTCACCCTGACTTTGTTGTGCTCGAATCATCAATTTGACGTCACGCATACCATTCCGCGTCCACGTACGAGAACTAATCCTGTTTATTGGAGGTACATGTACAAATACAATCATAGACATTTGCTACTTTGATATTGAATGATTTATTCAATGATTGATCAATATATTGATTGATTGATTGATTGATTGTTGTTTATCTAATTGATCATCTGATTGATAATTTTGTCTCTTTTTATTTCATTGAAGAAATGTGGAGGCTATGCGTGGCACTTCAGTGGCGTAAATGTAAATGTTCGAATTACATGGGGGTGCGAATCGCGGGATGATTAGGCCCTATGCTAATTAGGCCTACTAATTAGGTTACTAATGTTATACATTGCATCAGTATTTGCTAATTTAGTATTGGTAAATGGTTGGAAAAGCCTATATTTTCTCGAGTATTTTAGCTATATAGATAGGGTACATGTATAGATAAATTCTATTGTCAAACTACATCACCAAAGCCCATTGTTTTAAGCATTAAGTAAAGTATGGAGAAAACGCCTTTCTTTTATCATGATCGGCAAGTTGTGAGGATATGCACCTGTTTTCACATAATATGCCAATTATGTAAAATAAACTTGACGATGAACTATGTTGTAAAACATTGACCTCAGATGACCTCAGAGCATGCAGTCTGCAACATTATTTACCCTGAAGACGTAATAGCCGAATAACCCAGAAAGCAATGGCAAAATCCAGATTTTATCTCTACTATTACCGTAGTAGTACAAGTACGGTATTATTCTGATATGCATGGAGCAAATTTGGCCATGCGTTTTGAGTTGGGCCAGTAAATAGGTGGAGATGTTACATGCGCGCGACATTTTAGGGTTCATTTTTTAATTTTCTCAGTTAATATGCAGCCTATGTAGTTAAATTTGGTGTCAAATTAAAGCTTGTGATGAGACCAATACAGTAAACCTTAAAAAAGTTGTAAGAAGTTATTAACATTTGAATAATTTGCATCTAATTAGCATAATGTGCAGGGTGGAGGAGGATCAGGAGGAGGAGGATCAGGAGGAGCAAATTTAATAAAAGTGACCCCCAGGGGTCATATGCTGCAAGAGGTCCATTTCTTTTTTCACATTTACAATTCACTTTAAACTGCATACTATAACACCTATACAATCATATTCCAGGTAATTTAATTTGCTTTGAGAAGCAATTTTGCATATTTTATTTTCCGTTCGGGTTACACATTGAAGTCAATGGGAAAATATGCCTTGAAAGAGGCTGGCGCAAAATCATTTTAATTTTATTGAACCCTATGATGTTATATATTTATTTAAAGCTCTGACTGAGAGGAGTTCAAATATGGAACTTTTAAATATGTGGGGTGAAGCTAACTTTTTTTTTTGATTTGTCAAATTTTACATTTTTCCCCTAAAATATTTGGTATTTTCAGTTTCATAACTCGTTAGTGTTACACCCTATGTCATTTTAAAGTGCATTTATGGATTCCTTGGTTCATTTGCAGCCAGAAAATGTATACTTTTATATATGTTGGGTATAATGTGTGAAAGATATTCATATCTAAACGAAAAACATGCAATTTTCATCTCGCGAAAACATGTAACGCATTACCGGCCCAACTCAAAACGCATGGCCATTTATAGAATAGCATGAATAGTCCGGGCGCTTCACCAACCATAATTTTAGCCCCCCGGAGGATCATCTCCCCGGGCAGAAGGTATCCGGGCTGCCACGGTTTGGGACACCTTTTTACCTAGCCGGGTCTCTCCCGGCTAGGGATTGTTACCTAGCCGGGTCTCTCCCGGCTAGGGATTGTTTTCCTAATCGGTCACCAAATTCTGGCAACAAAATACACATTTTTTGCTCCAGCTCAGACATGCTTCGACCGATTTTGCCCTAACTTGGTCACAACCATCATTGACCACGACCATACATGTCACATGACTTTGAATGGGTTAAAGATTACAGAGGGGTCAAATAGGCCATAAATGTGATTTGAGCTAAAAGTGCTTTTCCTCCTACATGCAACATCCTACAATGACGTCACTTGCACATAAGCATCTGCTATATCCGCTGTTTATAGGGTGCACACAGAATTGGGGTCAAAGGTCATTAAGGGGCGTTACCGGTATAAAACCAAATACCTGTAAAATGCTTCTTGTGCCACAAATTACATAGTACAATATATTACTTCCACATATAGCATCGGCTATACCCAGTGTCTAAATGTTGCACACAGAATTGGGGTTAAAGTTCATTAAGGGGTCATTTCCGGTACAAGTCTAAAAAAGCTTCAAAAATTTATATCTGCTACATGCAGCATAGTACGTTGATGCCATTTGCACTGATGCATGGCCCATTGACCAGTGTTTGGGGAGAAATGTTAATTTTTTTAATAGCCACTCGTTATAGTGCATATTTGAAGTAATTAAGCCATTTTTGCTAACATTTAGACACCTCAGGACACCTTGTAGATATGAAGCACAGCTGGCTATTGCTGGAGATCATCCCTGACACCTGTATACTTGGGTAATCACAGCCACAAAGTGCAATTTAAGGTGTGTTCAGACATGGGGTATAGTATTCAACTCGAGCAAATGGGCAGGCCTATTTACCTTGAGTAGAGTGCCCAGTTGGGGTAAACTTGTGATGAATGTTGAGTTTGTGCATGTCTGGACATATTTAGCTTCCCTTGCAATTCCAAAGCTGACTGGGGCAAAATTTGAGGATTTCTACATGTAGTAGTGTGGACATAGGAATAAGGAATCACAATTCTCAAGGATTCTATCCTGTCTGAACATGATTGGATTGGGTGGCGGCGAGTGGGTAATAATTCATTTCTGGATACACAAGTAGTGCATTTTTTGGCCACATCGATATATTTATATGTTTCTTTGGCCAAAAAGATATAATGATCTGTTTCCCATTATAATATGAATACGGAAAAATAAAGTCCTTAACTGGTTGGTGGTGGTGGTGGTGGAGGGGGGTGATGATCCCGTTGGGTAGTATGAAGCCATGAAGGTCATCTGAGGTAAAAGGTCAGGTCAAATTCAAGGTTGCTCCAATGGGGCTGTAACTCGGGGGGGGGGGGGATGAAACATGACACTTCACAGGCCCCCCCCGTAAGAATGGAACATTGTTTCCATAAGGCATGTCTGTGACATAGTATAGATCTCAATTCTTTGAAAGATTAAACATGCATAATAACATTATATCATTAATGTCAATATATTATTGATGAACATATCAATATACTAGTAAGTGCAAATGTGCGGTGGTAGTATGAACGGGCCTTTAGAGTTTGTCTTGTTTTTGTTCAACTCATCATTTTCCGCTGGTACAAAGTTCTGGAAAAGATGAAAGTTCTTCAACCCTGGAACTTAGGGTGCTGGAAGCAATATTCCCCGGCAATGTTCAGCATCTTCTTCCTAAAATTTACAAATCAGCTTCAGCTGTAGTTCTCACTGAAATCTTTAAGGAAGTTGGATATGGTCCCTGGTGAAGTGTAGCTCTTATTTCAAACACATTTATTATATATTGGAAAAGTTATAATTCATCTGTGTTGCCCTAACAACGAAGAAATGGTTATAGTAACCTTTGCCCTTGGTGTACAAAGTGATTGTAACAGTTATTGTATGGCAGGATTTTCGACTTGAGTGTAAGATATATTATGGAATATCACTGGAATATATAGTTCATGCATTTGTGCTCTGGTTCTGCTTGCAGAGATTCTTGGACATGAAGTAATTAAGCAGTCATATTTTAAAAGCAGCATACACATAATAGTTCAGGTAAAGGAATTAAAGTCAGCAGTTCTTACTCTCTAAATGTAAAAAAGAGTGAATTTCCACTCTTTCAAGGAGTTGAATGAAGGACAACCCATTTTTGAGCATGTGAGTGGAAAACACTCTAAAATAAAATAAAGTACATTTTCTTTAGGCAATATTCACAATTTTGAGAGTATATAGACTACTTTTTCAATCCTTTTAGAGTGAATTTTTCCACTCAAGGGGTTGTCCTCCATTTCACTCATTTTCCACTCTTTCCACTCGGTGTACATTTAGAGAGTAACTGGAGCTTAAAATAAAGGTATCTCGTTCAAATCAGATACATAATTGTCTCTGTTTTTATGCATGTCATCTCATGCCTTTATATACGTAAAGCGACATGGTTTCAGAATTACTTTCTTCACCCATAAGCTATTCTGTCTTACAATGAAATAAGCGTATACGTTTCAATCAAATACTCAATTTTGAGTAACATAACTTGAATTTCACATATTTCACATGTATATTCTTTAATTTTCCAGTTTATTTGTATAGGCAATATTGGTAGCCTAAATGTTGCTTATAGTTTCATTCATAGTTGATTTCTTGTTTGCAATACACTTGTTTCCTTGTTTCTTTGAAACATAATCTTGAGGTTCAATAAACCAAATTCTAAATCAAAACCATATTACAGTTTCTTTAGTTTTGTTAAAATAATCGAAATCAGTCTGTAATGTTATTTTGTTTTTATTACTTTTCATTTGAACACTATGTCCAATTATATACTGGAAGTAGTTAGATTTTTTAGGAGATCAAATTAACATCAAATTTTGCAAACTTCTAGTGTAGTGGTCATTAATAGTGCTAATGTAATTTTTAATAGTGCCAACGTATTCTTTGTTTTGAGATAGCGCATGTATCTCTCTATATGTCACAAAAGGTCATCAGAGGTCAAAGGTCAGAACAAATTTAAAGTTGCTCCAACCAGATTGTAACTTGCAGACAATGATCCCTGACACTTGGGGAGTATTAAACCATAAAGGTCATCCGAGGTCGAAGGTCAGGTCAAATTTAAAGTTGCTCTGACTGGGCTGTAACTTGTGGAAAATGATCCCTGACATGAGTATGAAACTGCAAAGGTCATCTGATGTCAAAGGTCATGTCAAATTCAAAGTTTCTCCGATTGGGCTGTAACTCAGTGAAAATGATCCTTGACACTTGGGAAATATGAAACCGCAAAGGTCATTCAAGGTCAAAGGTCAGGTCAAATTGTAAGTTACTCCAACTGTGCTGTAATTTGTGGAAAACAATCCTGGCACTTGGGGAGTATGAAACCGCAAAGGTCATTGGAGGTCAAATTTAAAATTGTTCCGATTGGACTAACTGGTGGAAAATGATCCCTGACACTTGGTGAGTATGGAACCGCAAATGTCATCAGAGGTCAAAGGTCAGAACAAATTTAAAGTTGCTCCAACCAGGCTGTAACTTGCAGACAAGGGTCCCTGACACTTGGGGAGTATAAAACTGTAAAGATCATCCAAGGTCAAAAGTCAGGAGAAATTTAAAGTTGCTCCAACTGGGCTGTAACTTGCAGACAACGATCCCTGACGCTTGGGGAGTATGAGACCATAATGGTCATCCAAAGTCATAGGTCAGGTCAAATAATTAAAGTTACTCCGACCGGGTTGTACCTTGCGGAAATAATCCGACATTGGGGCGTATTAGCTCAGCCTGTATTAGCTCCAAAATACCAACACGCCCCCGGCTAGGTTTGTGGTCTATGACCACCATTTGCCACTAGTTTTCCTAATCGGTCACCAAATTCTGGCAACAAAATACACATTTTTTGCTCCAGCTCAGACATGCTTTGACCGATTTTGACCTAACTTGGCCACAACCATCATTGACCACGACCATACATGTCACGTGACTTTGAATGGGTTAAAGGTTACAGAGGGGTCAAATAGGCCATAAATGTGATTTGAGCTAAAAGTGCTTTTCCTCCTACATGCAACATCCTACAATGACGTCACTTGCACATAAGCATCTGCTATATCCACTGTTTATAGGTTGCACACAAAATTGGGGTCAAAAGGTCATTAAGGGGCGTTACCGGTATAAAACAAAATACCTGTAAAATGCTTCTTGTGCCACAAATTACATAGTACAATATATTACTTCCACATATAGCATCGGCTATACCCAGTGTCTAAAGGTTGCACACAGAATTGGGGTTAAAGTTCATTAAGGGGTCATTTCCGGTACAAGTCTAAAAAAGCTTCAAAAATTTATATCTGCTACATGCAGCATAGTAGGGGAGAGCGGGGAGTGTTCGCCCTAGGGGCAGGTTCGCCCACCCCTTGTTTCTCAGCACTACGACTATCGGGGAATTTGGTGATGGCAAAATTAGGTGAAATAGGTCATTATAAACTTCTCATATTAGCTACGCGACATTTAGGGACGTGTTCATCAAACTGCAGCCAAAACAAAAATATTACATCAAAACGTAATTTTTTCTTGCATTCATAATGTTTTATTATCATTGATACATAAATACAGATGGTTTTAATGGACATCTGTATTGGGAACATATGGGATTTGTTAAAGATTTAATGCAGTTATAAACTCCTTATTCGATTTGTATTTTGCATACCCTAAAGAATATACAAAAAATGTGCACAAGGGGCACGTTCGCCCTTTTGAGGATGGGGCATGTTCGCCCTATATCTTCCCCGGGCGGACTTACCCCAAACTGGAGGGCGAACCTGCCCCATCAGCGTATTATGCAAAATATTGATAATTATACCATTAAACAAGGTAAAACTGCTGAAAAGCATGCTTTTTAAAGTTATATGGTATCAGTATTACTCATACCACCGTTTATGTCCTAATCCATAATCTCCCCGAAGTTGTAAACATAATACGTTTAAGCTCGCTTTGGACCCCTATACATTTTACCCTGGCCCAACCCCTGCAACAAATTTAGGGACTCCCCAGAAGAGAATCAGTACCCTGTATACTTTTACTAAATGTTTGCATCGAATATGTTATTTTTATGTAATGTATAAACCTTTTTTTGTGATTAGGGTGAACTTACCCCACCATATGGGCGAACCTGCCCCAATATGGGGCAAGTTCGCCACTTTGCAAAACTTTTTTGTTTCCTTTATCCTGTTGCTATTGTAAGGCCTATAGTTCTGGGATTGTGGCCGTATATAGCTAAGACATAGGGCTTTCACATGGGCTAATCAGGTCATCCCTAACCTTAAAATTGACACCGCTAGGCTGGTCAGAAAAAAATAGGGCGAACACTCCCCGCTCTCCCCTACGTTGATGCCATTTGCACTGATGCATGGCCCATTGACCAGTGTTTGGGGAGAAATGTTAATTTTTTTAATAGCCACTCGTTAAAGTGCATATTTGAAGTAATTAAGCCATTTTTGCTAACATTTAGACACCTCAGGACACCTTGTAGATATGAAGCACCGCTGGCTATTGCTGGAGATCATCCCTGACACCTGTATACTTGGGTAATCACAGCCACAAAGTGCAATTTAAGGTGTGTTCAGACATGGGGTATAGTATTCAACTCGAGCAAATGGGCAGGCCTATTTACCTTGAGTAGAGTGCCCAGTTGGGGTAAACTTGTGATGAATGTTGAGTTTGTGCATGTCTGGACATATTTAGCTTCCCTTTGCAATTCCAAAGCTGACTGGGGCAAAATTTGAGGATTTCTACATGTAGTAGTGTGGACATAGGAATAAGGAATCACAATTCTCAAGGATTCTATCCTGTCTGAACATGATTGGATTGGGTGTCGGCGAGTGGGTAATAATTCATTTCTGGAAACACGGGTAGTACATTTTTTGGCCACATCGATATATTTATATGTTTCTTTGGCCAAAAAGATATAATGATCTGTTTCCCATTATAATATGAATACGGAAAAATAAAGTCCTTAACTGGTGGTGGTGAGGGGTGGTGCAATAATTATGTGTACCCCTGGGGGGGTGAATTCTCAAAATAGTATACAAAAAATCGCTTGCCCCCCCCCTCTGGCCGTGCCAAAAATCTTTGCCCCCCTTTCGACGTGCCAAAAACCTTTGCCCCCCTTTTGATGTGCCAAAAATCTTTGCCCCCCCTTACACATGCAAGATTTTGGGGAACCCAATTTAAAACCTTAAATTGTCTTATCATATAGTGCGAGCGCAGCGAGCAGGAAATTTTGCATATTTGAACGTGTTCCTAACGTTTTCCTACGCCTTTTAGGGCGTAATATAGAAACAGTGCCCAAAATATCTGTGCCAAAATTGCTTGCCCCCCCCCTTTCGACCTGCCAAAAATCGCTTGACCCCCCTTTTGACCTGCCAAAAATGCTTGCCCCCCTTTTGGCCTGCCAAAAATCTTTGCCCCCCTATAATTCACCCCGGGGGTACATAATTATTGCACCACCCCTGATGATGGTGGTGGTGTGGTGGTGGTGGTGGTGGAGGGGGGTGATGATCCCGCTGGGTAGTATGAAGCCATGAAGGTCATCTGAGGTAAAAGCTCAGGTCAAATTCAAGGTTGCTCAATGGGGCTGTAACTCGGGGAAATGAAACATGACACTTCACATGCCCCCTCCTGTAAGAATGGAACATTGTTTCCATAAGGCATGTCTGTGACATAGGCCTAGTATAGATCTCAATTCTTTGAAAGATTAAACATGCATAATAACATTATATCAATGTCAATATATTATTGATGAACATATCAATATACTAGTAAGTGCAAATGCGGTGGTAGTATGAACGGACCTTTAGAGTTGTCTTGTTTTTGTTCAACTCATCATTTTCCACTGGTACAAAGTTCTGGAAAAGATGAAAGTTCTTCTACCCTGGAACTTAGGGTGCTGGAAGCAATGTTCAGCATCTTCTTCCTAAAATTTACAAATCAGCTTCAGCTGTAGTTCTCACTGAAATCTTTAAGGAAGTTGGATATGGTCCCTGGTGAAGTGTAGTGATAGTCAGCTCTTATTTCAAACACAATTATTATATATTGGAAAAGTTATAATTCATCTGTGTTGCCCTAACAACGAAGAAATGTTCATAGCAACCTTTGCCCTTGGTGTACAAAGTGATTGTAACAGTTATTGTATGGCAGGATTTTCGACTTGAGTGTAAGATATAGTATGGAATATCACTGGAATATCATGTTGTGCTCTGGTTCTGCTTGCTGAGATTCCGAGGACATGAAGTAATTAAGCAGTCATATTTTAAAAGCAGCATACACATAATAGTTCAGGTATGGTATTAAAGTCAGCAGTTCTTACTCTCTAAATGTAAAAAGAGTGAATTTCCACTCTTTCAAGGAGTTGAATGAAGGACAACCCATTTCGAGCATGTGAGTGGAAAACACTCTAAAATTAAATAAAGTACATTTTCTTTAGGCAATATTCACAATTTTGAGAGCATATTATAGACTACTTTTTCAATCCTTTTAGAGTGAATTTTTCCACTCAAGGGGTTGTCCTCCATTTCACTCATTTTCCACTCTTTCCACTCGGTGTACATTTAGAGAGTAACTGGTCTGGAGCTTAAAGTAAAGGTATCTCGTTCAAATCAGATACATACTTGTCTCTGTTTTTATGCATGTCATCTCATGCCTTTATATACGTAAAGCGACATGGTTTCAGAATTACTTTCTTCACCCATAAGCTATTCTGTCTTACAATGAAATAAGCATATACGTTTCAATCAAATACTCAATTTTGAGTAACATAACTTGAATTTCACATATTTCACATGTATATTCTTTAATTTTCCAGTTTATTTGTATAGGCAATATTGGTAGCCTAAATGTTGCTTATAGTTTCATTCATAGTTGATTTCTTGTTTGCAATTATACACTTGTTTCCTTGTTTCTTTGAAACATGATCTTGAGTTTCAATAAACCAAATTCTAAATCAAAACCATATTACAGTTTCTTTAGTTTTGTTAAAATAATCGAAGTCAGTCTGTAATGTTATTTTGTTTTTATTACTTTTCATTTGAACACTATGTCCAATTATATACTGGAAGTAGTTATATTTTTCATGAGATCAAATTAACATCAAATTTTGCAAACTTCTAGTGTAGTGGTCATTAATAGTGCTAATGTATTTTTTAATAGTGTCAACACATTCTTTGTTTTGAGATGTATCTCTCTATGTCTTCTTCTTTTCAAATACTGGCCAACATCCCTGGTGGAATCAAAAGGTCATCCGAGGTCGAAGGTCAGGTCAAATTTAAAGTTGCTCGGACTGGGCTGTAACTTGTGGAAAATGATCCCTGACATATGGGGAGTATGAAACTGCAAAGGTCATCTGATGTCAAAGGTCAGGTCAAATTCAAAGTTTCTCCGATTGGGCTGTAACTCAGTGAAAATGATCCTTGACACTTGGGAAATATGAAACCGCAAAAGGTCATTCAAGGTCAAAGGTCAGGTCAAATTGTAAGTTACTCCAACTGTGCTGTAATTTGGGGAAAACAATCCTGGCACTTCGGGAGTATGAAACCGCAAAGGTCATTGGAGGTCAAATTTAAAATTGTTCCGATTGGACTAACTAGTGGAAAATGATCCCTGACCCTTGGTGAGTATGGAACCGCAAATGTCATCAGAGGTCAAAGGTCAGAACAAATTTAAAGTTGCTCCAACCAGGCTGTAACTCCCAGACAAGGTTCCCTGACACTTGGGGAGTATAAAACTGTAAAGATCATCCAAGGTCAAAGGTCAGGAGAAATTTAAAGTTGCTCCAACTGGGCCGTAACTTGCAGACAACGATCCCTGACGCTTGGGGAATATGAGACCATAATGGTCATCCAAAGTCACACGGTTGTTTGATGTATATAGAATTGGCTTCATTATTAACTAAATGCAAACTATAGATGGCGCTATTTATCCTAAATCATATTTCTTTATTTTTTGCAAGGGTTAGGAGATTAATACTGCCAAAAGAGGGGAAATTAAAGTTGGGAATGGCTCAAAAGCATCTGTATATATTAGCATGATATCACTTTTAGCTGTTTATGCCTTAAATTTGGTTATACATGACGTTTTGTTTAAAAACTAATAAATGATCCCATCAAACAACCGTGGTCAAAGGTCAGGTCAAATAATTAAAGTTACTCCGACCGGGTTGTACCTTGCGGAAGTAATCCCTGACATTGGGGCGTATAGCTCCAAAATACCAACACGCCCCCGGCTAGGTTTGTGGTCTATGACCACCATTTGCCACTAGTTAGCAATTGTGTTTCGATAGGTGGGTTTTCAGTGAGGCAAATGTGCCTTAAGGGATCTAAAATGAGCGTTTATTGCGTTTCGATAGTATTTTTGCGGCACATGAGAGCACCTCAGACCTATCGAATTGTATTCTGAATACGAAGCATGTCTTTCTGATATCAAATAATTTTCATTTTTTGAAAATCACAATATAATACAAATTTTATGACAAATTATACAAATTTGATATTTTTCGAATTTTTGATATATAACAGTCCTCGAAGTAAATTATATAAATCTAATGATATATTCTTAAAGTGTAGGTAGCAGGGAGGAAAAGCCGACGGTCAATTGAAAATTTTGACCTTTCATATTGAAGATATGGATTTTTTTCCCAAAAAGACCTAATTTGTTTGGTGTTTTGGGAAAAAAAATCCATATCTTCAATACGAAAGGTCAAAATTTTCAATTGATCATCGGCTTTTCAACCCACCTACATACACTTTAAGTATAAATCATCAGATTTATAAAGTTTACTTCAAGTACTGTTAAATATCAAAAATATCAATTTTAATGATTTGCCATAAAATGTGTATTAAATTGCGAATTTCAAAATTCAAAATTATTTGATATCAGAATGACATTCTTCGTATTCAGAATGCAATTCGATATGTCTGATGTGCTCTAATGTCCCAAAATAAATACTGTTCAAACGTTCATACCCCAGCCCTTAAAAGCGCCTAAATTTAGGCAAATTTGGGTGCTTTGATGATTTTGTAAACAGCACAAAATAGGTAGCCCTAGAAATATAGAAAATCAGCATCCGAAAAATCTGCGTGGCGCATCCCATTGTGCAAAATATTATTTCGAAGACACCCCACCCCCACCCCGGCGGAATTTGACCTTATAGACATAAGCTGGTAAAATGGTATAGTAACCGAACCGTTTGATTTTGTTTTAATTTATTAATTTATTTGAGTTGAGTTGAGTTGAGTTGAGTTGAGTTGAGTTGAGTTGAGTTGAGTTGAGTTGAGTTGAGTTGAGTTGAGTTGAGTTGATTTGAGTTGATTTGAGTTAATTTGAGTTGAGTTGAGTTGAGTTGAGTTGAGTTGAGTTGAGTTGAGTCGAGTTGAGTTGAGTTAGTTTTTGGGAATTCCCAGACCAAAATTTTACCCCCCCCCCCAAAAATGGGAATCCCCATTTTGACAATAAAATGATTGAAAAATTGGGAATTCCCAATGTCCCTAAAGAAGACAGGCACATTTTTGCCAAAAGTTTTGGGAATTCCCAAGCCTAAAATAAAAAGGTGTCTTTTTCTTGGGAATTCCCATGTCTTCTTTCATGTGTCTTTAGGGTTGTGAAAATAATTACCATGGGGGGGAGGTAATTCCCAGAGCAAAAAATGGTGCAAAATTTTGGGAATCCCATGTCTTCTTTAGGGGGGGGGGGTGCCTTTAATTTCTGGAATAGCCCATTGCACCCGCATTGCTGAAAAGTAACCCAGTGTTTTCTTAATCATCTGCTTCTATGGGACAGGAAGTTGTCGAAAGTCTCAGGGAAAATCTTCAAAAGTCACCCATTTGGGCTACGAAACCACGGGTTTGACAACCCTGATTAATTTATCTAAGCATCAAACACTTGAACTAATTCAATAAACAAACACTCTACTGTTGACAATAGGTTCTCCATATAAAAAACAGTCAAATACAAATACAAATTAGTTGAATAAACAATACTTGTTAATTACTTGTTTCTCCTGTGTGATGTAGCAGTTGATGCAGTGACCGGAGTGCGAGACAAAAAAGGAAGTTGCGAGTGAAAAATATGGCATTGTTATTTTAGTCCGAAAGCCCCTTTCACTGATTTTTGAACTAATTAAGTTAATTTGACCCCCTTAACGTAAACAAACAAAATTTGATGTTTTATTGGGGTGCGCACGACCTGCAAAAATACGTTTTCCAAAATAATGTAGACCGTAAAAGTTTTTAGCCTTACCAATTCACCAGTTTCAGTCATTTATTATAGATACTAGCGGGTACCCGCGCTTCGCGCGGGGCCCCGCTAGATGAGTAAATGGGAGCGGTTAGTAAACGGAAGCGGTTAGTATAAACGATGGAAATGGTAATCATGGCAATTGGTATCGCTTTTAACAGCTCAATTATCGCGGTTAGGGATGGTAGGCCTACCATTTTTTGCCTCTACTTTGCAAACGACTTCCTTAGCATAAAATCTGTTGCGTAATTTTTGTACCAAACACCCTTTTTACTTATTTTTTCTTTGTCTTTCCCTTTTTTCTTTTTCTTTCAGTTTCTCTCTTTCCTACGTTCCATTTCTCTCTTTCTTTTTCTTGGTTCGGTTGTTCACTTTCTTTCTCTCTCTTCTTTCTTTCTTTCTGTCTTTTTTTCTTTGTCTTTCCCTTTCTTTCTTTTCGTTTCTCTCTCACTTTCTCTTTCTTGCTCTCCCGTTGTTTCTCTTTCTTTATTTCTTTCCCTTTTTTCTTCCCCTTTCCTTCCCTTTTTTACTTATTTTTTCTTTCTTTTTCCCTTTTTTCTTTCAGTTTCTCTCTCTCGCTTTCATGCGTTCAATTTCTCTCTTTCTTTTTCTTGCTTGTTTACTTTCTTTCTCTCTCTCTTCTTTCTTTCTCTCTGTCTGTCTATTTTTTCTTTGTCTTTCCCTATCTTTCTTTGTTTCTCTCTCCCTTTCTCTTTCTTGCTTTCCCGTTGTTTCTCTTTCTTTCTTTCCCTCTTTCTTTCCCTCTTTCCTGCCCTCATTCCTTCACCTTTTTACGTATTTTTTCTTTGTCTTTCTCTTTTTTCTTTCAGTTTCTCTCTCTCTCTTTCCTGCGTTCCATTTCTCTCTTTCTGTTTCTTGCTTGTTCACTTTCTTTCTCTCGCTCTTCTTTCTTTCTTTATTTCTTTCTGACTGTCTATTTTTTCTTTGTCTTTCCCTTTCTTTCTTTTCGTTTCTCTCTCCCTTTCTCTCCCCTGCTTTCCCGTTGTTTCTCTTTCTTTCTTTCTTTCGTTCTTAATCCCGGGGTGAGTAATAAATTTCTCAATATTTTGATAAGGGCATGGTCTACTGACCTCCATGTTGATGCATGTATGTGGGTTTATTTATTTATTTCGTTCGTTCTTTCTTTTATATTTGTATCTATTTCATCAAATAGGCCTATAGCAACATTGGGTTTCAAGAAGGTTGAGTTACATAGGCGTAAATTCCGGTGGTGGGGTGGGGGATACCCCCCCCCCCAATATTTTGATAAGGTCAATGGTCCGTACAATCACCCCCAAGTTGACACATGTATGATAGATGTGGGTTTCTGACAAAATTAACCTCATTTTTTGGCCAAACTAAAAAGTGCCAATTTTTGAGGTCTTCGTGCCCATTTGTTCCACTTTTGCACAATATAATTCACCAGTAGGCCTAATTAGCTTGCCATAAATTATTCTGTCGCCAAGATGTTGGATTCACTGTAGGCCTATTGCAAAAATTGATTTAAACGGACCCATCCCCCATGTCAAAAGAAATCTACGCCATTGTTAATGTTGCCAAAAGATGCCGGATTCCCTATTAATATGCCTACTTCACGAAATGTTTTCATCCCTTCCCCCATTGTCAAAAAGAAATCTCGCCATTGTTGAGATATTATAGCGGTTGCGGTTACCATGCTAATGATGCCCCACCCTCCCCGTCAAAATTCATCACAACATGACAAACGAATAAACTCAAATTACTTTCCAATATAGGCCTACCTTGAATTTAAAATCTTCGGAAAGACATACAAAAGAAGTTTCCGAAAGTCATCATAAACGAATAAGGCCCACTCTCCATCGAAAGTCACCACAAACGGATTAATTTCACTTTCAAAATATTAGATCTCTTATATTTTTTCGATACAGTACTTGCAAACGGTTATACAATTTTACAAAGCAATACGAAATGCTGAGCAGTGTTTTCGTCTTGAACATGCGCGTATAGTATGTACGCGTATTAAAGCTTGTCCGTAGCAACGAAGCAACGCGTTAGCGAGTCCACCATTGGTTGATCCAAATAATTATTTGTGTTTATTAATTTATCTATCTATCTATGTATTTACCATTCATCTGGAAATGCTAGAACTTATTTATTTATCTATCTATTAATTTATTTTTCATCTGAGATGATACCGATGAATCGATCCCAAGAAGTATCGATTATCGGCAAGTTCCTCTTCAAAGTATCGATATCGATCAGTATCGATTATCGGCAAGTTCCTCTTTAATAGTATAGATTGTTCAAACGAATACAAATTTGGCCTAAAAGCTTAGTCAAGTTTAGCCCAAATGTTTAAAATGTTATTCTATTCATAAGATAATTTTGTTTCAATTCCCAAGATTCGGCTGGACTTCACCCAACTTCTGCATGAAAAATACACTGAAATCTATTTAAATGATCGACTTGACATTATCAGGGTGATGTTTCAATTAATGTAACTTATGTTCATGTTGTTTTAAAAGAGGTGTATATACCGTTTTTCGTGCCATGCCACTTACTATTATTCAAGTTTGCTGTTCAGCAGATGGTTACAATAATAATGTTATTAATTCTATTTCCTTGAAAAAAAAAGGCGTGCAATCTAATTTTTTGTTAGAAAAAAAGTTGAACTGTGTCAAGAATCGGCCTAGGCTGGCGGCTGAAATCCTAGTATTGGGCAGATAAACCCCCTGGTTTACTAGTAAAACCAGACTGTTTCGACGAGTAAGAAATGACGAACAATTGCCGCTTTCGGCAAAGGGCAAGACCCCCATAATCCCGCGTGTTCGAATGCTATTTTAAAGCCGAAAACTTTGATTGAAAAATATCACCACAAGCGATTTCTTGTAAGGCTACTGTCTCCAAACTTATACATACACAATTAGGTGATAATTGTATCTAATTCTTATTAAATTAACCGCGTTGTCGAGGTTCAAGCTTATAAGCCGTTCTGGTAGCTCCCGAGATTTGAAACATGTTTCTCCAGGAAACTGAGAGCTAGGCAACTGAAAAAGAAAGCGATAGTGAGCGCGGCTGATGATGGCTTCAGACGTATGGTGTATACGTGATTTGATGACATGATAAAGTTATCCTGATTGATTTTCGTCATTTTTTAATTGAACTTATATCCTTGTAAGGTGGGAAACAAGATGGGAATTAATTCATATGATGGAGGGTTTCCGCTTGTCTTTGTCAGATATCTGGAAGAAAAAATACACCATATATTCAACAAGAATTGTCTATAAAAAAGACATCGGGATACTAGAGTACTTAAACTTGTCCAATTGATGTTAAGCCAAAAGTAGATGCCCACAGTACATTAGTGACCTTTGACCTAATCCAGCTAAGTAACGAAAACACTCACCTGATGACCGTGATACGACCATTGGCATATTCTTCTTGTGAACGTTATGTCAGTGCTTACATATACCAAGGTCATAGGTAATTCGAGGTCAAGATTAGCACTGATTATGAACAGTCTGAAAAATTGTATGACAGCGGTGTCAAGGTCATTTACTAAGGTCAAAAGTCACTTGGTGTCATCTCTCAAATAATGAAGATTAATGACCTCCTTACAAAAAGTATGGTACATTATCGAAATTAATAATTAATTATAATGAATTGCATATTAATTTAATTAATTCATTTACAAATACTTTGATTCCAATCCATACTTGGCCCATTGGTACAAATTAACCACACACACCGACCCTATTTGTTCAGGGATAGTTACTTCCCTGGATTTTCACAGCAAAAAAATAATATATATCTCCTAGCAACCCGTCTAAAAAATATCTGATTCTGTCGTATACGCACGACCGCGAAAGCCGGGTAATCGGCTAGTTAATTATTCAAAATTTAATTAAAATCCAAAATGATATAAAGGTACTCAAAATCAGATACATGAGCAAATTTTCAGTGTCCTTTTAATTTTACACTGAGCGGTGTCAATCCGTCTTGAAAAATGTGTGGGGTGGGGGAGGGGACATTGAGCCTAAATTGACCAAAATACGCCTGAAAAGTGGCTTATTTTCTGAAAAGGTGGAGGGGTGGGGGTGTCCTGGAGTCCCCCACTGGATTGACGCCCATGTAGTATACCGTCTCAATTAATATTCAGTCTTGACCGATCAACAAAGCTGATGAAAAAAATATTTTGGTTTCATCTGGATAACGGCCTGAACACCAGTCAATAGGCAGTCATGCCAGTGTAGCATGGACTGTGTAAAAGGGAGAAGGGTAATTATGCTGATACTCTCCACTTCAACCATAGACCCTGGTTTACAAGCAAGATGTCGCCAGACAGCCCAACAAAAACCCGCAAATTAAAGGATAACATGGGCGATTTTAATCGGTGTTTAAGTGCCATACACAGTTCGGCTTCTTTTCTAGACCAAAAAGGATGATTTCTTGCAACCTTGATAACTGATAAGTACCGTAATATCGGGCTATTGTGCGCTCATTGAAATTGGATAAAACCCCTTTGAGAGCTAATTAAAATGATACCCCATAATATCTGGACTTCATCAAGAGGATCAATGTAATTGGGAAGCGAAAAGAATAAAATGAATGATAATGGTTATGTACTCGATTGCTAATGATTTTCGAGTCTCTGGTCCATTGTATAGACTGTTACAGCCGACACAACTTTTGCATTAAAAAAAGTAAATTTTGACGAGCTCTGTGAACATAAAGATTCAAGAGATTTGCTTTTCTTGGGTGCGTCAGGATGGTGTGGGGGTGTATCGTCAAAATCATGACCAATAATTTAATGCAAATCCAGACTTAACAACTCGACTGTGCTCAGTGCCAGAAGTGTAAGTGCAATAGCTGCCATGTGTAGCTGCCATGTGTAGATGAGCCTACAATATACATGTGTGTAAATTGCCAAATGTTCACAGGGCAGCTATTGCACTTACCCACTTCTGGCACTGAGCAGTCCCAAAACATAGACCCTCGAAGAAAGGCAAAAGACATACACAAAATTTTAGGTCTTTTTGAGAAAAAATGTATATCATTGATACGAAAAGTCAAAATGATCGTCGGCTTTTCCTCTCAGCTACATGTCAAAAATATCTACAGTTGTATTTTTAATAATTTGCCATAAAATTTGTGCGATGGAAAAATACGGAAAAAATATGGCCATCATTTGTTCCCGACAAAGGAGAAACTTCAAATAAAGGTTATAAATGCACAGTTGCTGTGAAAAGTGATGAAGTCCTTGATATCATGAAAATAGTTGATATTCAACAGCAAGTTCAAGGATGGAATGAGTGTTCTTGAAGATCATCCAAGGTCCAAAAGACCTGCTGACTTCACCACTAGTGCCATGCGTGAAAGTCTTTGACAATGAATATAAAAGAACCAAGATATTATGAGACAGCCACAAAATATGACAGCCTTGATGAAAGTGTTTTCAACATAAAGTCATTGACATTTGGGTATTCCAAGGTGTCTTCTAGACGGGGTGGGGTCCCAGGAGCTTCATGCACAAAATTGACAGAATCGGGTCCACACCTATACCTCCTAGACACTTATGACTACCAAGTTTTAAAACATTAATCACCGAAAACCGAAAATGAGTTCATTTAGTGGAAGCACCTGGATCTCCTAACTCTAAGAAGATCATCACTCGGAAGACCATTGTGCAAGATATTTTTTTAGATTCAGGGCGAGTCTTGATGGCTGATCATTTGCCAAATGAAAGTACAATCATAGGCATATCATATATTTTGATGGCAAAATTGAATTAAGGCAGTATCCTAACATAAATTATGGGATGCCTTGTGACCTGGTTTTAATCCTTTTCCCCCTGTTCATTTTATGGTATTTATCAATGTTTATCAACTGTCCCTAACACGCACACACATGTCATCACATACCCCCACAACTCCCCCCCCCCACACACCCCAACAATGTGTGGTGTAACCATGTAGGCCTATACACATGCACCTATATGTGACCATCCTCCACAACTGAGCCCGATGTCGCCAGTGCCACTATTGAGATATGCTCCATCGAACTTAACAATAAACAATAGGAAACAAAGGATTTATTGACTGTGTTATTGATTATTCACTACTTAAATGTCAAGTACTATAGACATGATATACATCATTTTAAAGCTAATTTCAAGCAGAATATTTGGTTGAATATCTCAAAAATGATGATTGGCGACTTCAGGGCTCAGTTGTGCTGAGGGGTCACATATATACTGTTTTCCGTCTCTGTTCGTATTATCACCTACATTTTTGTTACACATGTTGACATGTGTTGAATTTATTCTGAACAACTCGCAACTCTCAACTCGCAAATGTCAGCTCGCAAATTTCATCTCGCAAATGCCAACTCGCAACTGGCAAACAACCCGCAAATTTTAACAACTCGCATATTTCAACTCACAACTCGAACTCGCATCTCGAATTCGCAACTCACAACATACACTTGCAACTCACAACTCGTAAAATACCTTCACCCAGTACAAAATTGGTTGTATCAGACTGAGAAGATTGCGAATTCGAGGTTCGAGTTGTGAGGTTTGAGTTGAAATATGCGAGTTGTTTAAGTTGCGAGTTGTTTGCCAGTTGCGAGTTGGCATTTGCGAGATGAAATTTGCGAGCTGACATTTGCGAGTTGACATGTGCAAGTTGCGAGTTGTTCAGAATTTGACCTCATCACAGATGAATTTATCAAGTCCGATTGCCATTCCAAATATGTATACCTTTATAAGTTTAGATCAATAATTTAGCAGAGGCCAAAAACGTCCATAATTCCAGAGTTAAGACCACCCTTAATGACTAATCACTTAGCACATCTAGAAAGGTGCACAAAATTTAAATTTGATGGTTTTTAAGAATTTCCGAATGAGCAAATTGCTGAATCATTTCTTTAATCATGTTTTTCACCCACATAATTTATTGTTTAGTAATAGATAGTATGTTGAAATTGAATGAAATAAACTGAACTGAACTTAACTGAACTGAACTCACACACAGACGCGAAAACGGAACAAATTTAAATTTTTGGAATATCATTTTTTGTGTGTGGATATCATACTGAAACATACAAAAAAAAAGATGATCCTAGAATTAAAAAAAAAATTCTGCTTTAAGACGTTTGTAGACATTATAGCCGACTCGACACCCTTCGAAATGTAGAAATGCTAATTGCTATAGAGAAGTCGCACACACTTCTTAGCTATTCTTTTTAACTGACAATTGGCTACCATCTAACATTTAGGTTTGTAGACAGCGTTTGATCATGTTGAAAAGATTTATATAAAACACAATAGCCTAATGATTATGACCGGGGATTATGACGTCATCACTAGCCACTGCTGTGACTTGCTTTCTCGGTAAGTCATGGATAAATCATGGTTGATTCCGGGGGTTGATTTGACCATGTTTACAGGACACTTTACCATATCCACCATGATGTCATATTAAACTTGACTCACGAGAGATGGGTATTGTGGAAATAATGCCAAGCCATCAGTGGTATTCACGCCCTATTCCCTTACTTTATATTAATCTTATTCCACAAGTCTTTTATAGACTATTAAAGTATAAATAGATAGTAATTCCAACGTATACCTGCCGACGGCTTCTCAAATGCAACTTCAACCACACTCAGCTAAGCAGTGCTTTGATTTGAGCCCACGCCACAGCAGGAGAAGGTCGATCCAGCTGGTTCATAAATTGTTACTGTTGCAAACTTTGAGGTTCATGGTAAATATTGTGGGTTTACTGGAGATCCAATCCCCTACCAGGTATAAAGGTAAGCAAAGGGCAGCTGAGCACAGAGAAACTGATCTTTGCACCGCGTACTTGTCTAGCTACATGACAAAATTTAGTTGGTTAAAGCCTTGCAGCAATATTCGAGCATTGAACTTTCAACACACTGCCATTCAGATCGGCTTTTTTGTCAACTTCAAATTACGTGTATTCTTTCAATCACATCAAGCCCTGATCCGCCCATTGGGCTGCCCTTGAACACACCGTAAGCTCTGGTATCTGGGTATAGCTAAGCACCGTCAAAATGCTAAGATTGGGGAGCTTTGGAGCCACCAGAAGTCTCCACTTTCCAGCTTCTGGCAAGAACACTGTAGGAGACCAAATCCAAAAGACACGAGATTATAGTTTCTTTACATGCAAACACGTTTCTGGTAATCGGTTCGTAATAATTACTTTAGTACCCTCACGTTGAAAAATGCAAAAGAAATATACATAGTAAAGATTTTGGTTAATCTAAAATGGGCAACTTTGACAATTATCTTGGACTTGTCCCAGAAAATACCTTTGAACTTGCTTTAGGCTTAGCAATTTCGTGGTTGAAGTAATTTGGCGTTTCGTAACCCACCCCATCATTTGTCAAGCGGCTCTGTCGGTTGCAGGCTGAGCGGTGTGCCCATTAGGTTACTAACCCATCAGAAAATACTTGCCATATCTTTTCTATTCAAGTTGTCTTTAATAATTTTGATATTTTTACGGCAACTTTGAAGTTATGCTTTTTATTTAAGTTATATGTAGCCAAATTACAAATTAACGGGCGATCATTCTCTGGAAATGAGTCAGATCTAATTCAAGTATACAAGACGCCCTTAAACCATTAAACCATTAAACCATTTTACCATCATTATTTCATTTCTGGATCAAAAAATTCTGAAAAGAACAATTCATTAAATGTCTATCCATTGATTAACTTACCGCAATCATTATGCCATATTGACTTGTCAATTCTTTATTTAGAAACCTCACTAAACCCACGTTTATATTACAACAGTATGCGGTATATCATCACTCAAAGACTTTCCAAAGAATCGATCAATTCTTGGCAAATTTAATTTCCGATAATCGATAGATTGGAAAGAGATCAGATTTCTGGCGATGGAGCCTTTTAAATTTGATGGGTTGAGGTGTGGACAACGGCGACAGAAGGATGAAGTTATCAATTGGGTGAGAATATGCCACCAACAGAATATAAAGTTTATTATACAAGATGCTTCAAACAAGTCTGATTTAGTATATCAGATGATGAAGATAAAAGAATTAAGGAATCGATCTTACAATATAATTTGCTTTTCAATAACCAACTATAGTATTCGTTTCCTTGTGTATGAAACTTGGCTGGAAATGGCCGATTATGGGCACGTCATTTTTGTGAGAAGGTCAATAACGCGGTGAAATGTTTTATAAACCTTTTTAAGCTAGTGAGCGAATATTGATAACCTGATATTCTAGTGTAGGTAGTATGCTTCTTGTTATTAAATAATTTAGTACATGCAGAATAGGTAAAAAACGAAAAACGACAAAAAAAAACAACTGACATATAACAACAACAAGAAATTCTCTGTCCCCTTACCTTCCTAGACTGATAAGAAACATTATTGTCTACTTATAAACAAATTTGCATGCAGGAATGTCTAGTTTAACACCATCATGACCATGAATACATCAGAATAGTGCAGGTTATTGTGATATTCTTGTTAATGTTTACATGCATTTGTTCTTCTATAACGACCATGAACATGACGAAGTCACAAGATTCAAAAGAAGATACTACGTCGAAAAATACACATGGACTGACGTGGTATCACCGTATCAGATAATCATGGTAATATAGTAATGTATTTTGGTGTTCTCTGATGGGAAGATCTGAAAATGTAATGTATTACCAGGGATTACTGCATGGTTGCAAACCAATAAGCTTAACTTTGCAGGTACTAAGGTACCAGGAGCAAAGAGGAAGCAGCGTTAAGAGTTATCATGTGGCATCCCAAACATGAGAAACGAATAAGCATGGTAAGATGTCCAGGAGGCTAGGAAGGATATTACACCAACATAATGGCATAATTTGACCTGACATCAATAACTGTATGCTATGCTGGATAGAGCAGCTTGGAGAGCCATTACGGGAGTCCGAGTATATTGAGTCGCCGTAAGAATAAAGCAAGCAATTACTGGTTGCGTTGGCAGGTGTGGAGGGATAATTTCAATTAAAAATCTTATTAATCAAGAAAATGATGTGCAATTACATACTGTGAAAACGAAGTGGCATTTGTAGTTCATTCACTTATGACTCCAATTATCCAAAGTCAATACCACAATGTCTCATGTTGGCATGCAAACACTGCATAACACAAACTCGTATTTAACTACATTTCAATTATCAATAGACGCATTAGGCAAAATTAAGTTTGGAAATCCTGACTATTAAGTCATTATTGAACTTGTTTAACAATGACAATGTTGGCTTGCAGATAGACAAACACACGTAGGTGTCTTTTCAATAAAGTTCAAATCTTTAGTTTGTCTTTTTAGTGCGTGGTGGTCCTGGTCAAGCTCCGTTGCATCTAGCAATCATACATTTACAGCGACAACTTGCAATTTGATGCCAATTGCAATTGTCACAATGACAATTTTGTGAACAATTCAATCCTGATTTGAATAAATGCCTCATAAATAAAATCACAAACTGGCAAATAACCAAGGCTGCATTTCTTTTGTCCTATAACAACAGGGTAATTCGCGGATAATGACTCTATCGAGTTTTGGTGTTGAAAGCTCGACCAACCACGACCAGGTAGATGGTGATATTCGTTGGTCTGTAGCTAAAGATCGCAGGTACAAAAGAAGGCTGGCTCCATGAGTCTGTGCTGGCTCGTTCCAACAGTCTGTTCAAAATGATACGATTCGGCGTGTTGACAAAGGCAACTGAAGGCTCAACCGAGCATGAACGGGTGTCTGGTCTGGTCCTCTAATAATGTCATAATAGGCCTATTTACTACATGAAATACTTCTGTAAAATCACAAAAAAGAATGATTGAATACTTATGTGATTTAACTGAACATATTAGATCGTTATGATTTAGTATCAAGTATTATGTTCCTGTGAATAATGTGATTGAAAAATTCTCTTAATTTTGAGGGTTAGTAAAATTTGCCTTGAGAATGATAAGAAATCCAGTCAGATGTAATGTAACTCCATTATTTTATTTGAGCAAAAATTTGAAAGAGATTGATGTGAACAGAATCGGATGATATGGATTTGTCTTTAAAAGAAAGGAAGAAAAACACTTATTATATTGATCAAAAAAGTGATTAATGATACGTAACGTGCATTAACTACCAAAAAGTGCAAGACATAAATAACTCTATTCTTCTATAGAAATAGCAGTATTAGGGGACAAATAGAGTGCAAATTACTTTGCATATATTATATACATATAATTTATATAGAACAAGATTTTCTTTTACTTCAAGGACAGCTATTGATAATAAAAGTACAATATAATGCGGATAACAATAATAATATAATAATAATAATAATAGTAATAATAATAATAATAATAATAATAATAATTTTGCCCCAAAATATGTGCATTTATGTTCAAATATTGACAAAATATAGTTTCCAATTGTTTGCAATCAATATTTTTGAGTAACCATTTGTCAACATTATACAAATATTTGTGAAGTATTTTTAATACAAACTGAGTGTTTTAAAACGTTTTCATGATCTTAAAATTTAAATGTTATTTATATATTTCGACAAAATAATTTGAAGCAAAAAGAAAAAAAAAAGTTTTTTTCAAAAGTATAGACGTCAATTAGCCGAATCATTTGTTGTATGTAGAGTACTTATTCAACCAATCATGACATCAGAAATCTATAAATCTGGGGAACATAGAAATACCAATCTACAGTTTATAATTATGCATTGCCTTAATTGCTTTTATACACAACGTTGTCTTACCGCTTCCTGGTGACTCGTTTAATACCATTTCTTTATTATGGTGCTGCTGATGTACGTATATGGTCAATTCCAGCGAAAGCGGGACAAAATTCTCTCTATGTTAACTTTCCACTTTAAAATGTCATTAATAAAGGAAATCACGTTATTGATGGAGCATATCATGGCACGTCCAATGTGCTCTCTTTGTGCATATAGGCCTTTACTAGCAAGTCATACCAGGGGACAAGTTATGATGGCTTAAATGAATTGGCGTTACCCACGAATTCAAAGATAAAGCACCATATATGTCATTGAAGATCCTTCAACCAAAATGAAATTATTACCGGTAGAAAGACGTTTGCATGATCTCTCATCATATGTAAAACAATTGAATTCCACCAAAGTTTGTGGACTCTAGAGGCCATTAAGTCAATTTGGCTAATAATTTTGTTACCCGCGTATTAAAAATAAAATGATCGTTCTGAAAAATGTTAAGTGAATATGCCATAAATGACTATATCATGAAACGAAGTTTCGTTCTATAATTCTGAGGTCCAAGTGATTATTTTATGCAAATACGTTTTATCCATAAAATTCCATAAAATCAAATTTGACGTTACCCACGTATCAACTGTTACCCACGAGTCCAGCAAATATAATTGCCATAACTTAAATTAACATTTAATGACTTTGGACACTGAATTTAGTTTGACAAGCGCTTAAAATTGTAAATCGTAAAAATGCGTTCACCGCTTTAAAAAAGAATCTACGACGGTTTAAACTTTTGTTACCCACGAATCCCGAATAGATGCTAACCTTGAAAAACAAGGAGATTGTTTATTTTAAGTTTAAATCAGCACATATTCAAGCCATGGGTATGCTATAATTTTTACAGTACTTACAGTTTATGCACCTAAGAAACGCAAACCCCAAACGGTACTATAGTACTTATAGCTTTACCCACGAATTCGGCGTTACCCACGAATCCAAGGATTTACTCGTAAATTATGTTTCTTATGCATCTTAACATTTTGAAAACATGCGAAATAGGTTCCAAAACAGCCCTGTTTAATAGCGTCCTCTTGAAGGTATACTGAAGCTGTATCATGAAGTTTTGATTGATTATCCTAAATTACCATTTTTGGGTAAATGCAATTGGTTAGAGAAACGGGAATCATTGAAACACAATGGAGGAATAACCGCATGATGGTTTCCAACCTTCTGTAATATTTTCTATTTTGCCGCTTACCAATACATACCTTCAAATATGTGTTACCCACGAACATTTTGGTTACCCACGAATCCCTACTTAAATTATAGTTAACAATGTATTGATAGTGTTTTAGTTCATATGAACTGTCAAACAAGAGTTAATAGAATATTGCTGCATGAAAATATGGAATGATTTTACTAAAATAATAATATAAAACTGTTTGCTCTGTCTAGTTGAATTTGGCAACTTCATTATTCTCAAAATTTGTATACCCAAAATGCCATAATGATCCATTCTAAATATTCCATGTAGTTTGTATTTTGATTAAAATTCATTTTAGTGCTATTGCAGCCTGAATTATTGACATACGGAAAAGTATTTTTTATTTGTATTAAAACAAATTAATAGGAATTGCTATTTTCCAAACGCTGTTACCCACGAATCCATCCGAGATCCTCATCCTGTGACGAGATACAAAATCTAACTTTATATTTATATGAAGTATTTATTCTAATCTTTCGAAATAATACAGTAATGTTAAACGACAGCCACTTTGGAAAGAGTTCGAAGAATTGACACAATCTTAACTGTACACCTTGTTCTTTCTTAAAATTTGTAATAACCAAAATATTTCTTTGTAGATATATGTAATAAAATTGTATTTTACGTTCAAAGTCTTCACCGATTTCTAGTGTATATGAGTCACACATAAAATATTGAAAGATATTAAAGAAAGTGAAGTTTTATGGCGTACAACAGGTGAAAAATGCTTGAATTCGTGGGTAACATGCATATGCGCATTTAACACTTTATTTGGTCTAGCAAGAAAAGTTATTTTTCAATCCGATGGCACTTCCACCTGATGATTCACTAGATATGATCGTCTCATTTGATAAGTCTAGAATTGAAAAGGAAAACATTTTCAAAATGGCCCCCAGAGAGAATTTTGGCCCGCTTTGGCTGGAATTGACCATATACGAGTAGCCTATACGTACATCAGCAGCACCTTAAATAAAGAAATGGTATTAAACGAGTCGTCAGGAAGCGGTAAGACAACGTTGTGTATAAAAGCAATTAAGGCAATGCATAATTATAAACTGTAGATTGGTATTTCTATGTTCCCCAGATTTATAGTTGCAGTTCGCGCCGCGCCGCATCGCGCTGTTGATGTTGCAGTTGGTGGTGATGTTGGAGTTGGTGAGTGTTGAACTTGTTGTCAGTGCAGTGGCTATTCTTTTGGTGTTTATAAGGCCAAGTAAAAAATAAAACATGTTTCACGTCCGGGTTTTCGAAAAAAAGGAGGAAGAGGGGGCTTTTTATTTTCTATTTTTTATCGCAAAATTGGTGTAAATGGGGTGTAAATACCCATACTTAGAGCTGTTTTAGCGTATACAATAATGCCTGGAAAAAGGAGGAGGCCCTTTTTTATTTGTTGCTCTGAGAGTTACACCCCCTCTAATGATCACAAAACCTTCCTAAAGTGTTTCTTGTATCTTAACAGAGCTATAGAATGCATCCCAACTTCCTAGACATATTTTTTGAAAAGTTATAACTGAATTTCAAAAATAAAAATAAATTTGAGGAAACCTCAAAAAAGGAAGCGGGAGGGGACGTGAAACATGTTTATTTTTTATTTGGCCTAATATTGGCAGTGTGTTGGCTCTGAGTGTTGGTAATGTAATGCATGTTGTCATTGGTCGTGGTGGTGTTGTTGGTGTTGGTCAGTCAGGTGTTGTTGGTAGTTAGTGACAATAGTTGTGTTAGTAGAGGTTAACATAAATAACAAAATAATAATAATAAATCATAATCATAAAATACACGGGAAAATATACCACCACCGATACATTCCAAGTACAATTTCTCATTTGTTTCAATCTCTCATGCCTGTGGCTAATAATAATAGTAATATGTTCACCCAGTCCTACATATTTAATTACCAATTATTCCATTATCATGATTATATTAGACCTTCAGTGGCAAGTTTGAATTGTGTCATGTTAGTAACCCGACTCTTGTTATCCTTCAATGTCTAATAACTGATCAAATCAATGGAGTCGATAGTCTATTATTATCAAATTATAATAATTATCAATTATGTAGATCCCTAGATTTCTATCAAAAAACGTGTAAAGACCTCACATAGCGGACATTCTAGTAGATAAGATTGTAAAATAGAAATGGGCCTCCCTATTACACCATTAACAAGGTCTTCTCTTGTCTGGCGCCAGATACAGAAATATGTATTGCCCTACATCCACAATTCCGAAACCTTTATAATTGCAAGCAACCCAATTTTTGCCTGAGTTTATGGTTGCGACTCGCAACCCCAGTCCGGGCCCACAGTGGTATATACAGTGGTATACCTGTATATACCGACACCCCTACAACCATGTGCCACAGGTACTTTTTCAGCGATTAATAAGTTGGTATATCCCACCACCAAAGTGCCCTTATAAAAGCGCCAAATTAGGGCAAATTTGGGTGAGTTGGGGTGATATATCTTTTTCTTTCGTATGAGTTTTGCTCGACCCTTTTCAAATGACCCCAAAGGGTCACACCCCACAGTTTGTGGACCTACATCATGTACATCTTGCAATGCCACACAGCCGCACAAACACTAGGCATGGGAGGCTACTACGATATGCGAGCGGTGCTGCAGGGGTGGTGCATGGTGTTTGGCGGCAGGAGCGGTCGCACCTGTGGCGAGCGCAAAGGGGGTGACAGGGCACCATCAGATGATCGGCCCCGTATATTTCACAATTTTCACCCGTTGTGGCGTCTGTTTTGTCCGATTCTGCCACTTGTTGTATGTCACTGCGCGGGCGTTCAGCCATACCCCCACCCCATTTAAGGGGCGCACTACACTCATAGATAATGTTAATACTCCTAGTTAATAATACACAGCTGCCAGTAGCAGACATACACGATGTGTCAAATAATGATGAAAATTATATGAAAGGTTAATTAACAAAAGGATAATTATTAGGGTCCAATTCTTGATAATTAAGTGTATTTGATGAATTTGTAATTTTATCATTGAAGTAGAAAATTAATACAATTTGCGGTTCAGTTATTTCTGCATGTCCTTTTTCTTTTACTTTTTTTAATTTTTAAAATTAATTTCTTGACCTTGTGGCTTAAATAAGTTGACCTTGTTTTTGGTAAATCATAAATATTATTTTTCTTTAGAATTTTGTGTGGGATAATATTGATAAATAATTTGTTTAATTCAGATAATGATTTACTGGGCAGACCTTTAATGGGTGCCGATATATAGAACTGGGCCACAAAATAATTGCATTTCTTTATTTCAATTTCAATAATTTAGTATGGTCAGTAAGCCAATGGCTCAATCTGAAATGATCTGTGACCATGGTGAAAACAGAAAACTACAAGCAACAGAGACTTTAAAATATAATCTACAATCAATGGTATTTTAATAATCAACAATAATATATTGAATTCAAATAAATTTGAATTCAGTCATAAATCAAGGACCAGTAAATGCATTCCGTCTGCATTTCAGTATACGTCATGCACACTTAAAAATAAGGGGACAAATAACCCCAAAAGGGTCATTTTTGACCCCGTAGGTGACTGTCAATTAGGCCTAAAAAAATGCTTGATTGTCGTAACCCGACATACCCTAAAATTAGGCCCGACCTTAACTTTTTTCCCCTTTTTTTTTTTAAAAAAAACCAATAAAATTTAAAAAAATAAATAAAACAAATAATTTTTTTAAAAAAGAAGAAAAAAGTTCCAAAGCCTTTATCAAACGAAATTTACAGCTTAAAAAGGAAAAAAAAGGAAAAAAAAAGGGAGGAATCCCGACCTATCAACCCTAATTTTTTTTAATGTTACGCCAATCAAACAATTTTTAGGCCTTATCAGTTGGACTAACGGAGAGTAATGAAACTTTACACAGCCTGCTCTCCAGCATTCCGCCATCTATTTAATAATATGTTATCCCGGGGGGGGCACTTCCATAGTGGATACGCATCATGTGCCTCGGGAATGACCCCCTTTTTCAACCGGCTTGTACCCAATGACCCCCTTTTTTGTGTTATGGTCCTACCTATTACCCAATGACCCCCTTTAAAAAAATCCATGTACTCAATGACCCCCTTTTTCTATTTCCTGCTATACCCAATGAGCCCCCTTTTAATTCCCAAATTTAGGTGGTATTTGTGTTTTCCTCCAGAAATAATGAGATTTTTCACATTTCCAAGGTGGCCAAGTTGTTTTTACGCAGTTTGGCACTTATTTATGTGTATTAAGGATACTCTTTTGGCAATCCTGTACTCAATGACTCCCATTTTACTTTTTGTTACCCCAATGACCATCCTTTTTTCAAAGTTTCATACCGAATGACCCCATTTTTTTCAGGTTGTGTACTGAATGACCCCATATTTTTGTAATTGTACATTTGACCTGAATGCCCCCTACTTTTAACATGGCCGAGGCACATCCCTGCCATTTCAGATAGGGAGTGCCCCCCCCGGGTATGTTATATACCTTTTCCAGAAAAACAATCTCCGCTCAGGAGTTAAATATTGGGGGGGGGGCATGGTGCCTGGCCAAAATTATTGCCCCCCCCTCCACTGAAGATACCAAACGAACAACCGGCGTCAGGCTCTTCCAATTTCTGTGTACTCAACACGATGATGATGATTAAAATTATTCCAGAATTCCCTGAAAGTGTCATCAGTAAGGCTTCATAAAATTCATGTCATTTTCAATCATTTTGCCACTATTCTATAGCATATTGTTGGATTCCAAGTTTTCGTACATTTTATGGCCAAAAGCGTTTTATTCTGGAGACATTTTATTTGGAAATTGGAATGTAATATGTTTGCACTTGATTGTCAGGTGAAATGGTGAAACGTCACGTATTTCCCAATTAAAACCTTCACATACATGTATAGCTGGTATAATGTTGAACTAGGATTTGCAAGGTCCCCTTATACATCATGTTCATAGAATGGCGCCAGTCGGCCAGAATTAATAGATTTATTGGAACACATGTAAAATTAAGTTGCTCAGAAAAGACCACCACAAGACCAATTCTAAACTTTGTGAATTACTGGATAATTTCCATGGTCTATTTCTTTTTATGTTCTTTTTATGTTTTAATGCGCTGGCACCGTGAACATTGTGAATGACTTTTCTTCACCGTCGTCACGGCTCCAGTCTCGATTATGTCGATTTGCACTAAAGATTTTTAAACATCATCATTACCATGATTACGAAAACGTTTTTAGACGTGTGTGCCTACAACTTTCAACATGGGGTCTTTCGGGGGGCAAAATAATTGTGTGAAAAATGAGGTTCTTTCGGGCAGGCCCGTACGCGTACGCAGAGGGGGTGCGATGCACCCCCCCCTCCCATTTGGAAAAGTATACAAAAGGTCCCAAAAGTTTAGAATTTGCGAGCGTAGCGAGCAAAAACAATCAGGTTTTTTACGCCCCCTCCCCTTGGAAAAAAGTCCACTTTTTCAAAATCAGCACCCCCAAATGAAATCCTGCGTACGGGCCTGCTTTCGGGGACCATCCATAGCACCAGTGGCAGTTGAGATTGGATTAAGAGGTTCCCTTTCTCATGACCCAAAGGCTGACTGTAAAATAATTGTTCATTTGATTGTTGGGCATGTTGGGAGTGGTCTTCTTTTCCTTGTTCTTTGTCTTCAAATCTGTTTCTCACTTCTCTTTCCATATGGGCCAGCATGCTTATAGCTTTTTAGCCTGGCTTGAGCATTTTGTTTGAACCTGGTCCCATCAGGACCCAAGCGTGTCTCCACACGGAGCGACCGTTTAAACAAACAAAACAAACAAACAAACAAACAAAGCACCAACCTCAATGCTAACAAGAAGTTGTCTTTAAAAAAGACAAGTCACGGATCAGGTGTATAGTACCTGAGACTATTATACCTGTGATTATTATATAGTCTCAGATAGTACTTTGAGCTACTTTGGTCTAACATTTAATATTCATATCTAACCTACTCTGCACTTTAATACGACAATAAATAAGTGATATGAGGCTTAATAATGATATCTGCGTCTTGACTCTGGAAAACAATTTTTTAAACCACGGCCATGCACAGGAAACAAATTTGGCTATAACTACGAAGAAAATTGTATCAAAATGTCCACTATTATTGCATGTTGGCAATATCTTGAATTTGTTGAATATAATTTTCTATATAGATGCAAGATGCCTTATCACTAAAGTAAACAAATTACACAGCTACATGTAGTCTGGGTCAGGGATATTTATCTCATACTTAGCCCTGCTTTTATGAACACCAATTATTATTTTGTACACAGAAAATATATTATACAGGTTTATACACACATTGCTGGGTTATTACAAGAGTCAATAAACATTCAATTAACTATATAATAGTTTTGTACAATGTAGTTTTCTGAAGTAAATCGCCCATTGTATAGTTTTCAATACAGATAGGCCTAATCACAAAGTAAACATTCAGTATACTGACCATGACCTGTCTACCTAGCTTTGATTAAGCAATCAGTTATGTGTATTGTCAGCATGTGATGGCTATAAGCCAATTGCAAATATGTTTATAAATAAAAATTCCTTAAAAAAAGGAATGGGGCGCCCAATGTGAGCTTGGACGTGATGGTGAATTCCATGGTGTGTAGATTTGGTATTATATATAATGATTTTTCTAGGGAAGAGTAGAAGATGATCAAATGCAAGAAAAATGTGTTTGATTGGGGAAGGTGTATGACAGGACCGTTTTGGATGAAATAAATGTGAATGAAGCTTTCGTGTCAATTTGCGATTATGTGGGGTGGGGATTTCTGTTTTGGGACCTATTGTAGTGAGGATATTGCTTTGGATATTGAATATTGTTGAATTTCGTTATGCAGGGGTATATGATGAATAGTGCTTGGACGTGATATGGTGAATTCCATGGTGTGTAGATTTGGTATTATAATGATTTTTTTAGGGAAGAGTAGGAAATGATCAAATGCAAGAGAAATGTGTTTGATTGGGGAAGATGTATGACAGGACCGTTTTGGATGAAATAAATGGGAATGAAGCTTTCGTGTCAATTTGCGATTATGTGGGGTGGGGGATTTCTGTTTTTGGGACCTATTATAGTGAGGATATTGCTTTGGATATTGAATATTGTTGAATTTTGTTATGCAGGGGTATATGATGAATAGTATAGAAGACACAAATAAGTAAGCTCCCCTGGCAAAACATGGGGGTGGGGTGGTGGGGTATTCCCCACCCGGGATCTACGCCTATGTTGACCAATAGAAAACGTTAAGTTTTTATAAATGTATAACGTCTGTGATACATATACATCATCTACTTGCTAATACACTGAAAATCAAATAGAGATGAAGGATAAACAGGAAGAGTCTTTCAAATAGACACAGTTCACAAATCAGGTGTATAGTCATTTGTTGTAACTTTCCATTTTCATATCTAACCTACTCTGCACTAATCTTACAATAATTCGTGATTTGAGGCATAATGATACCTACATCCTGACTCTGACATCTCCCAGCAAACAAACGTTCCAAGTCAATTATACCATGCAAATAATAACCTTTGGCCTACTAGAGCTCTAACGTTCCAAGTCAATTATACCATGCAAATAATAACCTTTGGCCTACTAGAGCTCTAATTAAGATAACATCTAATTAAGCAAACATTACTGGGTACTATGGACCACAAGAGTCTCATCCCAATGGCATAGTCCAATAACCTCAATTACATAATCATAGTGCAAAATTTGACCTCAAGTTGCAGAGTAGAGTTTGTTTACCCAAATCTTCCAAGGATGAATGTACAAATGTATTAGGGTTTAAGAACTGTTCCCATGATAGATGAGCATGTTGTGGATCCTAGTGTATGGTCAAATGTCACCGTCTATCGGGTTCTAAGACACGGTAAACTGGTTGAAGGCATACAAAGGTCAAAGGTCTGGATTTATTAGGTGTTTTTATAAGTCCATTAATTTTGTATTTTAAACAAAGAATATACGCTCAACATTTTATCCCGTGCATATCAGAAAACAATAATAAAATAAAATCCAAACAAATTGTGGTTTTATTTCTGAGTTGAGCATATGGGCATAATTTTAGCAAAACAATTGCGAAGTAAATCTAGCAAGAGTGAAATTAGAAGCTTTTCACAAAGTCATGCCTATAGGTGCGCCCGCTTAAGGCGGGCGCCCCAAAAAGGCTAAATAATTACTACGCTCAACAACTCATTACCATATTTAAGGGCTAATTTAGTCCCTGTCAGTGGGGCAGGATTAGATAAAGGCATACAAACTAGGGTATGAGATATTGGGAATTATTTCCTAGCCTCTTAACCACTGCATGGTTGGTGGGCTACAAGCTATTCAAGACACAGGATATGTAAGGGATAAACTGCATATGAGATATTGGGGCAAGTGGCATCATTTCACTGCCGTGAAAAAAGAGATCTACGCCAATGGTTATATAACGTATCTGCTAGTAAATTACCCAGCTCACACAAACCGGTTTAAAACGTTTTAAACGGGTTATATTTTGGGCTTTGGTTTGAGTAAAAACGTTTTTTAAAATAACATTAAATGTCGGGTTATATAAAGGTCATGAAAATCTTTTTAAAACGTTTTATATTAAAGTACATTACAGCAAGATTTTTAAAAGGTTGTCAAAATGTTCAAGCTGTTAAATATTTTTGCCAAATATGTCGTTAAAAGGCGTATTGAACATGTTGATATGATGGCAATTCAATTTGAAAGCAGACAACTCCGGTTTTTGCAATAGTAGCTTCAATTTGGAGTGGAATTAAAGTGGGATACCGAGTGGCAGAAAGTTAAGAAATAATGTAGTCGTTTGATACCAAAACTGAGACTAGTCTCAGTACCAAAATAACGTTCCACGATCATAATATCGATATTAACAAAACAGTTTTTTGTCATGCAAGATCCGCGAAAATGTTCACCAAAACGGGCTTCTAATATTTAATCGGTAGGCCTACTACTGTATTTGGTTCTGGTAAATGGCGACAATACAGATAAAAATTCCTTTAAAAAAGAAATGGGGCGCCCAATGTGAGCTTGGACGTGATATGGTGAATTCCATGGTGTGTAGATTTGGTATTATAATGATTTTTCTATAGGAAGAGTAGAAGATGAAAAATGTGTGCTAAATAGGTCTACATATAATTTATACTTGTACAAAAAAGGGATCAATGGAAATCACATCCACCGAGTTTCGCATGCTATACAAAAACATGGCCTTGCTCATGTTTACATTGTATAGTCAAAATAGGCGTTTTACTGCTTCGTTATTGATCTTAGGCCAATAAAAAAAATTGTTTGTTTGCCCTCAAATGAATTTTCAAAATTGGGTCGGTCGGTCAGGATTTCTTCTTCTTCTTTTTTTTTTGTCTTCTTCTTTTTTTTATTACTAGCAAACTCTACTGTTTGTATTAATTAAGGCTCAAAATATGAAAAATCAGACAATTTTGGTGTCAAAATGAATGAACTAACATTACAAAACAACTAAAATGTTGAACACAAGTTCTAAAATACATTTTTTTACATCTTCAGAATGCAACAATTTGAAAAGAAAAAAAACTTTGCAGGAATTTCCAAAAATAGGGTCGCTATTCTTTTGTACAGTAAATAGAAAAAAAAACACCTTTTTTCTGATTTCCAAAATTTATAGGGCCTGTCGGTTGAGGGCAAGCAAACATCTTGGTTTTTTTTGGGCCTTATGGTCAACTTGCACTGGGGATCCACAACATGCGCATTCATTACATTACAATTTTTACTCTAAACCGCGTTTGATTTGTTTAAATACTTTTTTATTATAATAAAGTAAAATGATCCTCCCGGCCCGCTACCCGGGCCCTCTACACTATACACACAAAGCCAGTAACTTTAATACATTGTACAAATAAGTCAAGTTTATTTCAAAATATATTTATAGAGAAAAACAATTAAGTGAAAATAAATAATTAAATTTTATCAAATTTCGTTAAAAACTAAATAACCATATGCCAATGTATTTCTGTAACACTTTGTGTGTGCTTCTCCTAATTATTTTACGTGGAACGTTCTTGCGTAAATCAGATGGAAAGCAAAAACAATTATTCTATTTATATTTCTTATTATTGTATAATGCTTAATTCTCATAAATCATTTTACTTGACGATCTTCTTGACGATCTGGGTGTATATTAAAAAATATGAATCGACGAAAGTGAAAAACAGTTTAATTTACCACAATTCGTGGAAAAATAAATTAGCGTAATACTTACAGGAAGCGCAGAAATACGCACAGAATGATAAATAGAAGCACTTTTAAGATAGAATTCTCAGAATGATAATAGAAGCACTTTAAAGATAGAATTCACGATTTCTGTTGGAAAAATATACCTATGAAAATCGTGAATTATATCTTCAGGTTTGCTGCTGAGCAAAACTCATTATTATATAAAGCTTAATTTTTAATTTTATTATTGTCTAATTCTTTGTTGTCCAGTGAATGTGGCCAAACTATAGTAAAAACAAATTGCCGACTGAAATTGTAAATTGTTGACCCCAAAGGATCAAAAAGATTTCTACGCAATTTGTTGACCAAAAAAATAATAAAACTGATAAATAAATAACCAGAGATAGTTCGGCGCCCCAAAGGCGGCGCCCAGGACACGTGTTATAGTCTATAACTCAAGAACTGTACATCGGAGGTATGTCAAACTATACTTTTTCAGAATTATTATGATTAGAATACTTTGGTATGGATTTGAAATTTCACCCCTGCATAAGCTGTCATTTTGGATTTATGACTATGTTCCAGGGAAATGTTGCAATAGAGGTTATCCACTTTACTCATGCGTGACTTCTAACAAAAGGCACTGGTTCCCGTAGTATTCCTCATTCAAGCCAATTCAATGCACGACCTCGGAGTTACCTGCATTGCTTTGGCGGGCTATTTTGAAACAGTAATGGTTGCACATGCAGGTACTTCTTTTGAAAGTCCTAAACAAGGTATAGCAGTCGCTGATAGGATATGCAGCTTATAGAACACGGATAACCTCTGGCTCGAGATGAATATTATATAATTACCGTAAAACCTCGACTACAAGCATATAGAGTGTTTTTGATGAAAGCTAAATTATTCCAGGCGCCATCCATCGACAAAATTAGAACATTATGGAGTTTTAGGGACGCACCATTAGATATTATTGGGGGGGCTAGGGAGTTTGGGTCAGGCAGAAATTTTTTTTTTTTGGCCGTCGAAGGCGGCGAATTTTTTTTTTTTCGCTGCCTTTGGAGGCAAATTGTTTTTTTTTCGCCGCCTTTGGCGGCGAAGTTGTCTTTTTTAAATTTTAATGTATACCTTTATACAGAGCTGGGTAGGAGAATTTTTTTTTTTTTTTCATCAGTGAGGCAAAATTTTTTTTTTTACTCCTCAGTGAGGAAAAATTTTTTTTTTTTACTCATCAGTGAGGCAAAACTTTTTTTTCAAAAAAATCCCTAGCCCCCCCGATAATATCTAATGGTGCGTCCCTTAGCAAATAAAAGCATACAAGCATAGCCTATTCGCTACTTGCACGGTTCCGCCATTATGCACTATGTGCGGGAGAGCCTCGAACTGGCAGCATACATGAAAGGAAGAATTATGTAACCTTACACAGAACGTTATGACTAGTTCAATTCCCATTCATGTATGCTGCCAGTTCGAGGCTCTCCCGCACATAGTGCATAATGGCGGAACCGTGCAAGAAGCGAATACAAACAAGCATTGAGATATTTATGGCTGCTTCGTTTTAATATAGCCGTCATCAAAATCACTCTATATGCTTGTAGACGAGGTTTTACGGTATCCTTTTTATGAGTGGATCAAAAATAATATTAGTATTCAATATTATGATCATTGCTTTAATGAACACGCAGCGAGCCATGATACAATTAAGCAGTGCTTAGTATCGCACCCAATTGGTTATATATCGCTCGAGTAAGTCGCGAATAGATCAAAATATTATAGTTTGATGATTTGATGAGCTGTAAATTATATCGATCAATCATTTTCACCATTTTAATGCTGTATAGTGTGGGAAAATTTAAAGTCATTGTTTTATCGTTTGTTGGAACTTTCTATGAGTATGAATACACTGATGAATTGATATACATTTTGCGTTAATCGCCACTTGTGAGCAATAATAATTAACGAATTATTATTTTGTATATGAGCTATTATAATGGCTTTCAGGTCAATAAATGATGCGAAAATTATCAAAATATGAGTAAATAAAATAAACTTCAAGCTTCAGCTGTGGAGAACACTGATCAGTTGGAAGATTTGAAACCTGCAAATCGTTCTATTTAAATCACAGTGTATGTTGCTGTGATGATTTGGACATGTTTGTATTGTCATGATTTGTAATGTGCATGGTATCAATTATCAGGACAACAAAACAAAAACAAATAACTACATAAACACCCACACAAACACCCCCCCCCCTGAAATCATGGTAATCAGATAGTGTGGACTTACACAACATCGTACTGTTTAATATTACATGTATTATGTGTGATACATCATTTGTGAAGTTGCTGGGTATCGACATTATCACCATAATAAACAAATCACATTTGCCAAACTTGTTGTATTTTAATATCGCAGTATGGGTCAAATTTTGGCACCATTTCTCCATATAGTTCTGTAAATGCAACATCTTCCGGACCCTTCGCGTTCGCCCCAGGACCCCATTGCACCAGGGGCCCATAACTCCACGCTGAAAGGCTCACACTGTGCGATCTCGCCCCAGGGGCTTCAACATCACCTTACAGTGAGTTGGGGCCTGGCCTGGTCTAGGTCCCCCAGAAAGTTATATACAGCCCTAATCGTATACCCCCGCGTATTGCGCAAATGGAGGGCTACCTTCGATCATTCTTGTACGAGTTCGCCGGCCCCCAACACACACCCGGCACACTACTGACCAAACCAACAATGACCACGCGACCGGCACGCTTTAAAAAGATAATGACCACACCTGGCCTTGTTGGACACCCTGGACCTATTATAAGAGATGTTACATGAAATACAATGTGCAACATATCATAACGAACACCGCGCTTGAGTCACGACGTTTCTAGGGCCACTCCCTGTTTCAATTCGCCCTCTCTGGAATAGGAATCAAGACTCGAAAGTAATGCAACCATCTCTGTACCTATTGTTACCATTGTTATCTCTTCTAATAACTGTCAGGTCAATTTAAAACACAAGGCAGAGGCCATGAAATTAAACATGCCTTTTTGGGGCGCCCTCTACGGAGGCGTCCCACAATATTGGCATGTACTTGTGAGTAGCTTCTAATTTCAGTCTTACTAGATTTACTCCGCAATTGTTGTGCTATTTTGCTAACATTATGCCCTTGCTCAGAAATAAATCCACAATATGCTTGGATTTTATTTTATTATTGTTTTCTGTTATGCACAGGATAAAATGGTGTGCGTATATTCTTTGTTTAAAAGACAAAATTAATGTATTTGTAAAAACACCAAATAAATCGAGACCTTTGACCTTTGTAACCACTTTGACCTTTGTAACCAGTTTACCGCCTCTTAGAACCCGATAGACGGTGACCAACACTTTGGATTACAATAGCCTAATCTGAATGGCATAGTCCAATAAGCTCAAATAAACAATCATAGTGCAAAATTTGACCTAACTTGCAGAGTATGAGTTTTTGTACCCAAAGTTTCAAAGTCAGGCATCTTATCAAGATCAAGATAGTGATAGTGACAGAACAATTAACACGCTTATCTTACCAAGGTCTTATCTATCTGCATGGGGTAATTGGAAATTATGGTGTAGCCTATTTGTTTTAAGGATGAAACAACTGGCTCCTTTTGCATGGAAATTAGAACAAATTACTATACAAGCTGTATCAAAAAGTTTGGTACCCAGCAGTTTTGATAGTAATTGAAAAGCCTGGTTCTTCCAAATGCAATATCGGGTCCCCCTTAAAATGATAAAATGATCAGACCATAAATCTTTTGTGACTGTTTATGACATTAATCAACAAATTATGCGGATCCTATGTGTCGAGGATGTTATGTTTATGAACAAAACGTTACGTTTGTATTTTCAACATTGTTAATCATTGCTACGTGTATGTTAACAAATGAAAGTTCTGTAATTATTTTAATTCTTCAATGCTAAGTTAGTAAGTATTCTTTTGGATATCATCAAATTGTAAATCTCTAGTCAGATTTTCAGTGTGTTAACAACTATGTATCAAAGATGTTACGTTCATGTACAAAACATTAACGTTCTTATCTTGTAAACATTGTATACCCATATAGCTACTTTTGAAGAATGAATGTTCTGTAATTGTCTTTTATCCTTCATCTCTATTAGATTTTCAGTGTATTAGCAAGTAGATGATGTATATGTATCACAGACGTTATGATGTATATGTATCACAGACGTTATACATTCATAAAAACTTTTCTTTTGGTCAACATAGGGGTAGATCCTCTTCTATACTATCCATCATATACCCCCCTGCATAACGAAATTCAACAATATTCAATATCCAAAGCAATATCATCACTACAATATGCCCCAAAATTGAACTCCCCCACCCCACATAATCGCAAATTGACACGACAGCTTCATTCCAATTCAATTTATTACATCCAAAACGGTCCTGTGATACACCTTCCCCAATCAAACACATTTGTCTTGCATTTGATCATCTTCTACTCTTCCCTAGAAAAAATCATTATGATACCAAATCCCCGGGACCAAATCTAAACACCATGCCATGGAATTCACCATATCACGTCCAAGCTCACATAATTTGGGCGCCCCATTCCTTTTTTAAAGGAATTTTTATTATGCGACGAAGAAGAAGTTGAAGATGAATTGCACTTTCTCCTAAAATGCAGCTTCTTCGATGATCTTAGAGCAAAATATTTCCCCTCCTGTTTGGACTCGAGGCCAACAATGGCAAATTTCATTCGTTTTATGAATTCATCAAATGAACACACTTTAAAAGAACTTGCTTCATATTGCCATTATGCACTGCTTACCAGATACAGTATTGAAAAAAATGACTGACTTTGTTTGTATGTGTTTCTAAAATTGGTAAATATTGTAATCATTGATTTTATAGATGTGAAAAGGGCCGGTGGCCTATATTTACAATGTAATAAAACTCTCCTTTTGGGGAGGCTGAAACTGAAACTCTAAGAAATAAAGGTTCTGATGTTGTCCTCTCGCTCAGGGGAACACTAAGAGTAAGAGGTTCTAAAAAACCCAAAAATGGTTCCAAAACTGTCAAATATGGCCCCCAAAAATACAGAACCGTTTTTGGTTCTTTAGAGAACCTTTAAAGGTTCTCCCATATTAAAGAACCTTTTTTAGAGGTTCAAGAGAGAGGGTTCTCCTGAGAGGACAAAAGGTTATATTTAGAACCTTCATTTCTTACAGTGATATTATTACAAGTTTGCATTAACTGTTTTGATTTTCACATTTTGGCAAAGTTTTAACAATAATGAATGAGCATTTTTAATATGAACTAGCAACTGCCTGTATAACTGTGATCACAGATCCTGGAAAGAGGATCTGTGCTGTGATCATGGTCCTGCTGATATGAGTGTAACTGTGGTAGTTTGTTAGCATTAATTACTTTAATTGTCGCAGTATATAGTATTCGCAGTTTATTCAATCAGACACAACAAGTGCATTCTTAACAGCCTCTTTCTTCCAACATTCAACATAGCATTTATCTTGTTTAAACCATCGTAGTAAAACCACGCGCAAAAGTTCCAGTCGCATCCAGAATGTTGCAAAAAAAGTTCATCATTGAAAACTCTAGCTGCTTCTCTGATCCTGCAATTCATCATAGACAAATTAGCAAAGTCTCAATGTCTCTTCCTTTATTTACACTTTCCTTTGCCGCGGGTGTATTTCTTTACTTGCCAGTGAAGATACAGGAAAGGCCCCACGTTATCTCATACAGCAATGCGATACATTTAGCGGCTGTTTTTCTCGTACCTTTTTAGCCGCCGAAAGTAACCTAAGACCCTTTTCTTTGTTAGCACCGCCCTACCATAGAACTCCATGATACAAAAGAGCCTGCTAACCATGCTAACCTTCCCTTATGTTATCTTTTCAATAATTATTAAATCTCATTCAAAGACGGATCCAATAATGATTATCCATGTTCCTTATTGCTTAACATTTCCGCAGAGAAGTAAACCGTGTTTGAATGGAGGTTTAATTTTCTCGCCAAGATTCTCAGATTGGCGCTGCGCTTCGTCATTGTTAAACGCTTTGGTGCAGTGTAACAGCCCAAAAGGAATGCCTTAAAAGGGATGAAAAGAAACTTTATTATATCCTAATTTGTATCCAGGTAGTAATAACAGAATAGAATGTCCCTACAAAAACACGTGTAACAGATACCCTCTAATGTCTAAAGGTTGCCACAATCGTCACAGCATCCTTCTAGTTTCCTTTTTAATCTGGTTGATAATATAAGAATTAGAGGTGCTTAAAGACATTCCTTACCGTGAGTAAAAAGGCTGAAATGCAGCGTAACTGCTAATTTGAAAATTTCTAATACAGAGTTGAACTGTTTCTCCTGAAGCGAAACTCAGTTATTGTTATCAATTTGGTGTCGTCGTCGTCTTGCGTGTGTGTTTATTGCCGATCGTATCAGTAAAGTTAGAAGCTTTGCTTAGGAAGAAATACCATTCAAGGGCGGTGTGGCAAAAGATATTAGTTAAGAAATCGCAAAGATCGAAAGTTACAAAACCACTATCGTCGTACTTGCACTTTGAGATATCATGATAATCTGCAGAAAATACTGCTTCAGTTCATAGCATGTATAAGTATATGGAACAAAGAAAGATAAATAAAGCAATTAGAGCACAAGATCTTTTTTGAAATTTGAAGCAAGTAATCTTCCTTATTTATGCTTGCAAAATGAATATGATTCACATCGACTAATGAAAGCGAATCTGTTCAAACCCACAAGCTAAAATCGTAGAACAAATTGATTTTCAATATATTATTGTGCTTTTGTCATGCTTTGTAAGGTTGCTGCTTTATTTCAAAATGAGAAATTCATTTTAATTAAGCACATCGTACTGAATTAATTGGCTGCACCATTTCAAGAACGCGTCTTACTTTTCTCTATTTGAAACAAAACATTTACTGTATAGGCTATTATTTGCGTTACAGAAAAGATGGATTAAGTATTACTTTACCAAAATCATGAAAAGTGTCAAGGATGTGAAATTGACAGAATACAGGTACTCTGCGTGCTGGCAATAAAAAGTCAAAATTTTGAGATATTTTCTCAAAATATCAAGAGCTATCTTAAGAACCACTGAACCAATACTGGGTTTGTTTGTACACATTTTAATGCATTTTCTATGCTGATTCCAAATATGGTCATGAAAATGCACAATTCTGGATTTTTTTGTAATTTGTTTAAAAAAATTGAAACTTGTCGTCTGCAGTCGACACTGAGAGGGTTAATTCAAGAGCCAAATAGGCTAACTGACAAAGCTTTTGGAATGAGCCAATTTAATCTTGTATTGACCAACTGGTCATTTAACTAGATTTAAATTATTGCTTTATTCAAAATCGAAAAGAGAAAATTAATGAAGGTTGTCGTGATGTATTGTTGTACAAATCAGCTTATAGAAATGTAACAAACGGGCTATATTGGTATTAGGGTATTTGAATTGTATATATTGATACGATTACCATTAAATTGAACATGGTGATCAATTACGTGGTGCCAAGGTGGACATGGTCATGATGGTGGTGTACAAGAGGCTGGGTATGTTATGTATATCTTTTGTCTGATTTTAAATACTCTTAAGGCAAGTGGGATGACAGGGTCCATATTTTTTTCAAAATACCTGCATTGAAATTAGTCAAGGAAGCCAATAATAAACATAATTTTTCACCAGGTTCTCCGTCGCTAATAATAGAGGTGACAAGCAGAAAAGGTGATCCCTCCCGGGAATCGAACCTATGGCCTCAGGTTTACCGCCCGGGTTCGATTCCCGGGCGGGATTACTTTTTCTGCTTGTCTCATTTATTATTTGCTACGGCAAACCTGGTGAAAAAATATGTTTATTTATATATACAATTCCCGTCGATGCCACTGTTTTTCCATGAAACCAATAATCGCATTTATATATCAAGAGGTCTTGAGTTAAGGAAAATAACATGCAAGTTTTCGGCGTTTTCACTATGCAATGGAAGAATATACACATGGACGGAAATGAATCCCGTGATATCAAGCCTGAGATCCCCTTTATGGTACACATATATACCATTCCTCTTGTGTGTCAGCGTCAGTTGTCTCAATATTTCAATGTAAAACACCGCTAGCCCATGCTCCCCTCCTCGTTATGCAAGATGCTTATTGTCTTTAAAAAGCTGCAGTGAGTCTATACTTATTCATCAATATTACTTGCAAATCTTTATTACTTACTACAGTGATTACTTACTCACCTTTTGGTATTGCGCAACTCTATGATATTCAGGCATATTGCGCAATATTCTGCGCTACAATTGATTGATGGTTTTTATTTTAAAGTTATGAGGTACTTGATAATCTAAAAATGTTTTTAATCTTAAGGACAGCTATCATGTCAACTTTTGAAACATCTTTACAAAAAGAGTTGGCCCATTTTGCCAGAAATTTGGTACTACGAGTACGAAGTCACTGTGAAGGTGGTCACCGTTGGTGCTCGTTTGAAAACTATATTTAGCTGTCGTGAAAATGTGTTTATTTAGTAAAATAAAGCTCTGGTTTCGAAATGTATTCATTTGTCATGGTCAAATTTAAAAAAAGGTAATTATTCTAGTAGAACTGAATTGTTGAACATGTTGAAGGTCAACTAATAGTTGGCACATGTATTTTGTTTAGCTTTACTATTTTGTTTTGTATTTACTTAGTTTTGAAAAAGGATTTGAACTTGGCGGTTAAGCTTGGACTGCACACAATTAATGGTCTTATGTTGGAACACTCGTACTTCATAATCATAATCACGGAAGCATGGTAGACCAACGATTTTTCTTGCACACTCAAACATTTCAACGTCCAACAAGAATTTGTCTTTAAAAAAGACAAGTTCACGGATCAGGTGTATAGTACATGTACTTTGAGCTACTTTGGTCTAACATTCAATATTCATATCTAACCTACTCTGCACTTATTCGACAATAAATAAGTGATATGAGGCTTAAAAATGATACCTGCGTCTTGACTCTGGAAAACAATATTTTTTAAAAACCTCATTTTGCATTTAGTTTTTAAGCCACCTACAGGATCTCGTTTTGCATTTAGGTTTTTATTGCGTTGCAAAGTAGCAAAACTTTCTTTATATATTGCCCAATTCGTGCCTGGAAAAGGCTATCCCCTCTTACAACCTATCGACAGGTCTGATTTCTATAATGAGGTGTCACCGCGTTTGCAAGAGATAATAATACCAAATCTAAACACCATGAAATTTACCACATCACGACCAAGCTCACATTGGGCGCCCATTCCTTTTTAAAGGAATTTTTATTAAGTCACCTACTATGAAACACATTTGGCTATAACTACGAAGAAAATTGTATCTTATCACAAGTAAACAAATTGCACAGCTTGCATTTGCTAGCTTTTGTCAGGGTCAATATTATATAGGTTTATACACATGGGTTATTATACAAGAGTCAATAAACTATAGATAATGGACTTAGTTTTGTGCAATGTAGTAATTTTCTGAAGTAAATCGCTTGCTGCACAGTTTTCTATACAGAATGATATGTTTACTTTGTAATTAGGCCTGGCCATGACCCTGCTAGTTTTGATTAACCAATCAGTTATGTGTATTGTCAGCATGTGATGGCTATAAGCCAATTGCAAACATGTTTCTAAAAAAGGCTAAAAAATTCCTACACTGGACAGACTCTTTTGCGGGTTAGGGCTAATTAGTAAGTTGTCATGTGGAACAAGATTAGATAAAGGCATACAAACTATAGGGTATGAGATATTAGGAATTATTTCCTAGACTCTTAACCACAGGGCTGGTGGGCTACAATACCTATTCATGACACAGGATATGTAAGGGATAAACTGTGCATATGAGATGTGGGGAAAGTGGCATCATTTCACTGCCGTGAAAAAATACTCTCTCAACCTAGTCTACTGTAGTAGACCATTTTAATTTATCATCCCTCTAATCACTCTGACCAAAATCCACCAATGACCTGTTCTGATCCAACAGCTAGCTTCTGGGCAGGGCAGTCACTGGGGATGTGTTGTGTTTTATGCATGGAATTGTATGAAATGTTTATCAAAAAGGGAATGCAGAGCAGTCTACTCTCAACCAAACTTTCGAAGTTTGAATGCATGGCTGGTGATTTGTGATCACTGTAAAATGTCGATACATCCAGCATGTCCAGTAGCTCCACCAATGACACACTGCCTAATGAATTTACAAGTAGGCCTAAATACTTTGATTTTGATGGAGATGTATGTTGATTTGGCTAATGGGTGGATGCGGTGTATAGGGGTGTGCGTGTGCGGTGGGTGAGGCACTAGGTGAGGTGTGTGTATAGTGGATTGGTATTAGTATATATACATGTGTCGATTCACCATACATACCTGAGACCATCTCAGATACATACGGTATCCAGCACTTTCACAAATGATTGCCATTATCATATTGAACAACTAAGTTAAGGGCTGGGGTATGAACGTTTGGACAGTATTTATTTTGGGACATTAGAGCACATCAGACATATCGAATTGCATTCTGAATACGAAGAATGTCATTCTGATATCAAATAATTTTGAATTTTTGAAATTCGCAATTGAATACACATTTTATGGCAAATCATTAAAAATGATATTTTTGATATTTAACAGTACTTGAAGTAAATTTTATAAATCTGATGATTTATACTTAAAGTGTATGTAGGTGGGTTGAAAAGCCGACGATCAATTGAAAATTTTGACCTTTCGTATTGAAGATATGGATTTTTTTCCCAAAACACCAAAAAAAATTAGGTCTTTTTGGGGAAAAAATCCATATCTTCAATATGAAAGGTCAAAATTTTCAATTGACCGTCGGCTTTTCCTCCCTGCTACATACACTTTAAGAATATATCATTAGATTTATATAATTTACTTCGAGGACTGTTATATATCAAAATTCGAAAAATATCAAATTTTTATAATATGTCATAAAATTTGTATTATATTGTGATTTTCAAAAAATGAAAATTATTTGATATCAGAAAGACATGCTTCGTATTTAGAATACAATTCGATAGGTCTGAGGTGCTCTCATGTGCCACAAAAAATACTGTCGAAACGCAATAAACGCTCATTTTAGATCCCTTAAGAAAATCACACAAAAAATCAAAAATGTTTGAGCCACCATATTATATCATAATCTACCCGCCTTCTCTAAAAATATTCAATGTATCGTTGTTGCTCCCTTCTTATTTCAAAACGGTTTTCAAAATACCCAAAAACATCACTTTTGGACAAAAGTGCATGTTGATCAATGCCAGTCCATGATATGTTGATTATTTTACTCTAGGTCAATTGTTTTTATTATTTAGTTAGCGGAGTTAGCCAGCTTATATAGTGGTACAAACATTTTGGGTGAAACTTTCTAGCTTTTGCCTATCCCCTCCAAACATACCCAATGGTCATTTCCCCCAACAGCTGCATACAATCCTCAATAAACAAGGTTTTAGATCCAGAAAATGTACTTACTTATGTACGTTTCAGCAAACATTGTTGCCTTTGTCAACACTCGATGAAAGGCAACAGTGTTTACTGAAACGTACACAGGTAAATGCATTTTCTGGATCAGATACAACGAACCTTGGTTACTGAGTTTAGTCCACCGATCCGGATGTATTTGTTCATCCACAGTTGCACCATTCTTGGCAACATTTCGTTTCAAGCTATAATATACATGAGTGTGTTAAAAATGTTGAAAAAAGGTTTACATAACTGGGTGCATCTTTACAGTGGCTCTTTGCAAATCTTTGGTAAATTGCCTCATTAAGTATAACAATGCTTTTCGCGTAATTTTTCCGTTTTCCACAAAAGGGCTATCAAGTAAATACTCTGGAGTTCACAATAATGAGTTGACAGTCATATTCGAAATTTAATAAACGGAGTTACAAAATATAAGCCTATATAGGCGTAATTCAGTGGCGTAGCGGCCAGGGGGAGCTGGGAGGAATTGCCCCCCCCCCCCAAGTATTTCATGGATAAAATGTACGTGGACGGTAAAGTGTGGTTAAAATGACTAAAATTGGGACAAAAATGGGAACGAAATTGGCCTTAATTGCCTCCCACAATGGGACAACAAAATTGACCAAAATTAATGGGGACAAGAATGGGCCCCACACACTAAAAGTTTTAAAGCTATAGCTGCGCCCGTCAACTGCCATCCATAGCACGTTTAGAGAACATAACTAAATTTACAAAATCCATTAATATGCAATACGAACATTTTGAACCGAGCCACTGTATCCGTTGGATGTACGGGTTGGGGTAGTGGTCAATTCGCCAACCTCTATACTGAAATTGCAGTCACGTTCGATTCCATGAAATGCCGTAAGTGAGCATGGTTGCCGATCCAGTCCTCGCAGGTTTTCTCCGGGTACTCCTCATTTTAAAATCGGACGTGAACCTCTTCCAAATGATCCTTCCCCGCATCAACCACAATTTTTTTGCATTTACGTTGCTTTTGTCGGAGGCAAGTCAAGATAATGTGTATGTACGGAAGTAACTAAGGGCCATGTGGTTCTTTTTGTAACTCAGGAAGTCAAGATCTTGTGATCACGAGTCCTGACTTCTTGTGTTCCTGACTTTACCCAGTTTGAAATAAAGAAATAGTAAAGATATAAAATAAAGAAATAGCTATTAAAAAGCAGATCCCGTTTTTTTTGTTGTCAAGAAAAAATCTCGAGATCGAGATAACAAAAGTGGATGGGCTTACAATTAACTTCTGACGCGTGAAAATTGAACAGATTTCATGAGTTCGCGAGATCCTGAGTTGCCTTAGCTATTTCTTTATTTCTGAATTCCCGCCAACCGTGATCCTCCCTGCATCTTTTGATTCCGTCTTCCTGCAATAACGCCCGCAAAAGCAACAACGAAACGCCGCGGAAATATCCTCGGACACTTGCTCTTCGACTTTCGCTGATCTGCAAATATTTAGTCTCATATCAAAATGTTATACTTTCAAAGCAATTGTATGCAATTACATCGTTTACATCCTAGAATCATGTACTTTTAGTTCAAAAGTGTTTCTTTTCACTTTTGTGTTCCAAAATAACAGAATTTAAGTAAAACTGACAAAGTACATCAACCCTATGAACTGTATGAATAGAATAATCCTAACACCATCTTGTTTGGGAGGGTCGAAAGTTTCATTTAAGGGCCATTGAGGCAATTTGGAGTTTGTTTTGAGGGTTTAAACCTTACTAACCCTTACCAAATCCTTGCTGCGAGTAAAAAAGCAAGAAATCAAACGATATCTGACACTAATCAAACATGTCAAAGCTTCCTATCCTGTTCATGTTGATTCAAATATTATACAAAGCCTTTACAAAAACTTCCTTAACACCTGTGAGCGTTTACAGAAACCAGCTGCACACATGATTAGGCACAAATTAAGCTCTACCCTGTAACTGTTTCAATTTTTTTTTTGCATTTTAATTTAAGCATACACACCCCTTGACTTTTTTCCTTGTGTTGTTGTCTTTTAAGCTGCCCATTCAATTATTTTTCGCGGTGTTTATAAGAAATGTAACAACAGTTAAATAAGGCTTGACACATTCGCGTGTGTATTTTTGTGTTAGAAAAATTACAAATCAGTAACTATGAAAAATGTCTCGAAGAATCCCGCAAAGATTTAACGTTGTAACGCGGCCCGCCAAAAAGTTCGGTGAGCGCGGCATACGGGTGATGTTAAACCTGTTCCGCCTCTACCATATTACGGTACTAACAGGCTAATAAACATCAATACATTATCGAAAATTGGAGGTAATAAGCATCAGTTGGAAGAATACCGAGCACTGCTGGACCGGTACTTTGAATGCAAAAGAACCGACGTTAGTTTCAAACTGTGAATTTAATGGATAGACATTACCGACACAGACTGTCTCGTGCGCCGTCCAGTTGAGACCCCTAAAGGAACAAGTTAAGGAAAACTTGTAAACACTATATGCGCATCAAATACTGAATTAATAAAATACTTGTTTTATAAACTTGATAAAGAGATATTTATTGTTAGTTTTTCGGCCCAGCTGACCATATCGGTTTTCTTAAAGTAAACCGAACCTTTGGTGGACATTACACGAAGGGTCAGTTATCATTAGGCAATCAAATGCGAGTTATCGAATTCAATCCGCTCAAATCGGCCAGCCAGGCGCGCTTCTTCATTGCTACTTAGTACAAATACTGCAAGGATGGATTTCTCTCCGGGCCTGTATTTTGAAGTACTGTAAAGTTACGACAGCACTACAACATTTAAAAATAACACGTTATTTGGAAAACAAAGTAATATGAATAATCGTACTTATGCAGTCTCATCATTGAGAAACAAACATACAGACAAACGAACAACAAAACCCTAAACAAAACAAAACATTCATAAGAAGCATGATATATATAATTATTATGATTTTTTTTTTTATTGTTATACTATATCTGACGGTTATTGTGGCACTGAATTTTGGCTACGAGTAGTATGCGATCCAGTTATGCATGTTAATTGTTATGTGGTTCGAGATACCAGAGGAGATACATTGTAATTACGTATACGCGGTAGCAAGGAAATGGAGACACATAATGAAGTTTTACCAGGACCCGGATTACCGAAATTTACGCAACTGATGATTTGCTAGCTGCATGACGCTTTTCAACATTTTCGAAAAAATACTTGCCCAGTTTATTGAGAATGTTGAGTAAGTGGGTCTTTTCGGCATACATCACATCATGAATGTTTCTAGTACATTTTAGAGTAAACATAAAACCAAATTGGGACAAAAAGCATCAACTCACGGAGGATGTTTGCAGCCTCCACAACGAATATTATGAGTTATAGTATTTTTGTACTGGAGGGTAAAAATGCACTGTCTTTATATCGAATGTGTGATTACACTGTTTGAAATTTAACTGTTTGCAGATATACCAAGATTCTAATCTAACTTCATGATCATGATAGAACGAGGAGTGCGTCAAGGATGCCTATTGTCACCAGTACTATTCTCAATATATATCGAAGTCCAGAGTATGAAGAGGGCATTACAAGATGCATTCTTTGAATGATGACCTTGAGCGAAAAGAACTTTGTTTAGTGTGGCAAGAATGTTCACACAAAAAGTCTCAAAAAAGATGAAAATCTACATAACATCATCATAATTGGACAAACAGTTGATCAGGGGAAACACTTCAACAATTCAAGTATAAAGTTGGTAGCCTACTTTAAGAAGATAAAAGTCAGACTGATGTTAAAACGTTGTATAATAAATAAGCTTAATATATATAGGCAAGACAACTTAAAGGAACACACAAAAGTATTTTTAACATAATGTGTTTCTTTCTTTCTTTCTTTTATTTACTTTTAAACTTTAGTGAACCCGTTAGCTAGCAGTGGTTGGGGATGTGGATGTGTAGCATTTAGTTATTAAATTTGTAATCCATACTCCTATGGAAGACATTCAAGACAATCATCATTTATTTATTTATTTATTCAATTACTTACCTAATTATTTACTTACTTAATTACTTTGTGTTTGTTTATTTGTTTGTTATTTTTGTGTAATTTATTTATTTATTTACTTACTTAAGTCGAGTGTTGTCCTCGAACTGTGATGGCCCTCCATATCTTCCTGTCTTGCATTGCTGTTACCATGTCAGTAGATTCAAGTCCGGTGTCTTGTCTTAGAATATCGACATACGTTAGGGCGTATTTACCGGTATTTATTTATTTATTTATTTATTTATTTATTTATTTATTTATTTATTTTTTTTTATTTTTATTTTTTTATTTATTTATTTATTTATTTATTTTTTTATTTACTTAATCAATCGGTACACAATAGACCAGGTTAAAACTGAGCTAAGTACCACTTGGAGAACAAGAAATTCTCATATGGTTTATCTGGACCAGTTTTGCACGGGGAACAAGAATTTGTTGGGTAAAAAGTCCGTAACCTGATAACTTTTCTGTGAGGGCGCTTTTTTCAAAATGGCCGCCAAAATACAATATATATGGTTAAATTAGTCACTTTAGGGCATATTTAACCAGATTTTGGATTTTTATTGATAGCAATAATGTTCTACTAAGTCAGGTTATTAATATGAAGGTAACAGGAGTCACATCTGATGGCGCCTTTTTCAAAATGGCCACCAAAATCAATGAAAACATATATATGGTTAAATTAGTCACTTTAGTGGCACATTTAACCATTTTGGATTTTTATTGATAGCAATAATGTTCTACTAAGTCAGGTTATTAATATGAAGGTAACAGGAGGTCACAGGTGAGGGCGCTTTATTCAAAATGGCCGCCATATCATCATACAAATAATTTGGCAACAGGAATTTAAAAAAATAATACTTTTCGCTATTAAATAAAAGGACATTAGGCTATAAAAAGTGTTTGTTTTTCTTAGTCAAAATGGATATCGTGAAATGTTCGTTGCTAGTGTGTTTGTATTTCTGTAGAACTAACTAGTGACTCAGCGGATAAAGAGAAATGATAAATTAATATTACTTTTAAAATTTAAATTTCACTTAAGGTCTTCATTTTTCTAGAGTTCATCTCTACTTGGAAAGCTGAAAATAGAAAAGTTCATTGTTCTAAATTGTACTTCATATGCACGTATTGTCGTTCCGTTACAAAATGAATTAGGAATATATATTTAGAAGTTCATTGCTTTTAAAAACCACGAAAAGGACCAGTTGCGTCATCGTAGTCATGGTAGTGTGATTTCAAATTATACTTTATAAACATGACAAGCTGATGACGGTAAGAGAATACAACTATAATGTAGCATTCAGAAATTCAGCAAAATTGGGACCTTTTCTGTTTAATTTTGTCGCGACGATTCACGATCCGTCTGTATCGAATAGTTCACTTGGTATATTGTTTCTGCTTTCTTTTCTGTCAAATGAATTTAATTCTGATTTCATTGTTTAGATTTGCTTGACATGGCCATCATAGGCCAATAGGTCTGTAAACCAAGTTCATGAAATAATAGCTATGGATCCAATTATAAATATTGCATATTGCTACTGCATCAAGAATTTCAAAAACAAAGGACAGTGATCATCAAGTATAAAAGCGATGACAACCGTCACAAAGAAGATGACCTAATTGAAAAAGCAAATAAATAAACGACCCCTCCTGCGGAATCATCAGTGATAATTTCAGCGCGCTTTCTGGATGGTTTAGTTCTTCATCAAAACTTCGCGGATAAAATATTTCAAATTGTTTTGTATCTGGACTTTGAAGACTTTAAAATTTGATAAAAATATGAGTTAATCAACTCCCTGGTAAGAAATCTTGGGAGTACAAAGTACCGACGAGGGGAGAGTAAAACGAAATGATTTAGTCTTCAAAGAGTCCGACAGATAGTTCAAGTATCAAGTTTTTTGTACTCAACGTAAGAACATGTAGTGATATAAGAAATATTTTGTTAATGAATTTTATTGGCGGCAAACTGTTTATTTGCTTTTGCAATTTTTTGGAGGTGGTTATAGATGTGTATGGTTTTAACACGGAGGCTATTGAAGGCGGATGAAGGCAAAGGCTAGGGCTAAAGCATGATTAGGGCACGTAGTTTGTATTGCACCTGTTTGTATTTTATTTGGGGACCATCCATTAATGCATGGTGAATGTGAATGGAGCTTACTTTAACGAAGATACAAGAAACAAACAAACAAAACAATAGAATTTCGATAATTACGATAGCGATGATGATAAAGAAGATAAAGATGATGAAGATGGTGATGACGACAATGACAACGACGACAACGATGATAAGGAGGATTATGATTTAGATGAATGATGAAGATGAAGGTGAATATAATTTATGATGAAGATGAAGACGATGCAGTCATAAAGATGAAGATAAAGCTGCGGATGATAATGATGAAGAAGAAGAGGATAATGATGATGATGACAATGAGGATGATAATAAAAATAATAATAATAATAATAATAATAATAATGAAAATGACGGTGAAGATGATAAAGATGATGATAATGATGAAGATGAAGATCATTTTGATGATAAAGATGATTATGAAGATATAATGAAGAAGACGTATGAAGATGATCATGACGATGATGAAGATTTATGAAGATGTCGTTGTTGTTGATGGCGATAATGATGATGGTGATGATGATGAAGATGAAGATGATGAAGCATATGATGAAGAGGATGAAGATGATCATACAAATACTACTAATTTGGTAAGATAATCAAGTTGAATTTTGAACTTAAAACGGTCTTTCAAATTAACTATCAATGTGTTGAAATGCGTCCGAAAGTGGTAGGTGTAAGCCACATCGGTCAAGTATATCAGATAGCAAAAGTTGCATAGTATTTTTTTGTGAGACATGAGAGCATAATGCTATACAATTTTCCCCAAAAGACCTAAAAATATTAGGTCTTTTTGAGAAAAAAAATGTATCTTCAATACGGAAGGTCAAAATTGTCAAATGATGGACGGGTTTTCCTCCCAGCTACATGCACTTTAAGTATAATAAAAATTCCTTTAAAAAAGGAATGGGCGCCCAAATGTGAGCTTGGACGTGATATGGTGAATTCCATGGCATGGTGTTTAGATTTGATATTATAATGATTTTTTCTAGGGAAGAGTAGAAGATGATCAAATGCACATGTGTTTGATTGGGGGAAGGTGTATCACAGGACCGTTTTGGATGAAATAAATTGAATTGGAATATAATGAAGCTGTCGTGTCAATTTGCGATTATGTGGGGTGGGGGAGTTCCGTTTTGGGGGCATATTGTAGTGATGATATTGCTTTGGATATTGAATATTGTTGAATTTCGTTATGCATGGGGTATATGATGGATAGTATAGAAGACACAAATAAGTAAGCTCCCCCCTGGCAAAATATTGGGGGGGGGTTATCCACCACCCGGGATCTACGCCTATGTTGACCAAAAGAAAAGTTTTTATGAATGTATAACGTCTGTGATACATCTACATCATCTACTTGCTAATGCACTGAAAATCTAATAGAGATGAAGGATAATAAACAATTACAGAACATTCATTCTTCATAAAAGTAGCTATGGGTATACAATGTTTACAAGATAAGAACATTAATGTTTTGTACATGAACGTAACGTCTTTGATACATAGTTGTTAACACACTGAAAATCTGACTAGAGATTTACAATTTGATGATATCCAAAAGAAAACTTAGCATTGAAGAATTTAAAAATATTACAGAACTTTCATTTGTTAACATACACGTAGCAATGATTAACAATGTTGAAAATACAAACGTAACGTTTTGTTCATAAACGTAACATCCTCGACACATCTAGGATCCGCATAATTTGTTGATTAATGTCATAAACAGTCACAAAAGATTTATGGTCTGATCATTTTATCATTCTAAGGGGAACCCGATATTGCATTTGGAAGAACCAGGCTTTTCAGTAACTATCAAAACTGCTGGGTACCAAACTTTTTGATACAGCTTGTATAGTAATTTGTTCTAATTTCCATGCAAAAGAAGCCAGTTGTTTCATCCTTAAAACAAATACACCATAATTTTCAATTACACCATGCAGATAGATAAGACTTTGGTAAGATAAGCATGTTAATTGTTATGTCACTATCACTATCTTGATCTTGATAAGATGCCTACTCATACACTGTACCATGCTGCAGCGTATTAAACAAGGACAACTATACAACATACATTTGTACATTCATTGAATGGCTTTGAAACTGTGGGTACAAAAACTCATACTCTGCAAGTTAGGTGAAATTTTGCACTATGATTGTTTATTTGAGGTTATTGGACTATGCCATTGAGATTAGTCTATTGTGGTCTATAGTGTTGGTCACCGTCTATCGGGTTCTAAGAGGCGGTAAACTGGTTTAAGCCCGTACAAAGGTCACAGTTTATTTGGTGTTTTATAAGTCCATTAATTTTGTATTTTAAACAAAGAATTATACGCACAAGATTTTATCCCGTGCATATCAGAAAACAAATAAAATAAAATCCAAGCAAATTGTGGTTTTATTTCTAAGCTGGGCATACTTTTAGCAAAACAATTGCGAAGTAAATCTAGCAAGAGTGAAATTAGAAGCTTTTCACAAAGTCATGCCAATAAAATCTTTGTGCCCCATTCTTTGTTGCAAAATTAATGCACTTATAAAAACAAATAAAATTTGGTTGGCTTACTAGTTTACATGTCTTTAACCCGATAAGATCTGACCAAACTATGGTAAAGACTAATAGTCTAATTTCAATGGCATAGTCCAATAACCTCAAATAAACAATCATAGTGCCAAATTTGACCTAAGTTGCAGAGTATGAGTTTTTGTACCCAAAGTTTCAAAGCCATTCAATGAATGTACAAATGTATTTGGTTAAAGAACCGCCCAGCAAACACAAAAACGTTTTAAAAACGTTTTAAAGAAGTTATATTTTGGCTTTTGGTTTAGGTAAAAACGTTTTAATAACATTAAAATGTCGGGTTATATAAAGGTCATGATAACGTTTTAAAACGTTTTGTATGAAAACACACTACAACAATATTTTTAAATGTTTTCAAAAATGTTATTGTAAACTATTTTTTGTTTTTTTTTTTTCAAATATTGTGTCAATAGTTAAATAACATTACATGTTAAAATATTTGAACCCAGCAAACACAGAAATGTTCTTAAAATGGTTTTTTCAAAACCTTTTAATAACATTTAAATGTCGGGTTATATAAAGGTCATGAAAACGTTTTTAAAACGTTATTGAAAATATTTTGGGCAAACATTTTTCGCAAAATATTTGTTCAACTAAAATAACATTCTGTTTAGAATGTTTTGTATCAAGTTTTCAAGAATGTTTTTGGAATGTTATTAAAACGTTTTTATACCCTTTATATAACCCGACATTTAAACGTTTTATGTAAAACATTTTTGTTTGCTGAGCAGTAGATGTTTTTTAAGGTGATGAAAACGTTTTATACTCTGAATATACCCTTTGTATAACCCGACATTTAAACGTTTTCTGACAACCTTTTATAACCTTTTGCGAATGATGTCGAAAACGTTTTGTGTTTGCTGGGCGTGTGCTGATAGATGCGCATGTTGTGGATCCCAGTGCAAGCTGACCATAAGGAAAAAAAATATATGTTTGCTTGCCCTCAACCGACCGGCCCTATAAATTTTGGAAATCAGAAAAAAGGTGTTTTTTTCTATTTACTGTACAAAAGAATACCGACCCTATTTTTGGAAATTCCTGCAAAGTTTTTCTTTTCAAATTGTTGCATTCTGATCATGTAAAAAAATGTATTTTAGAACGTGTGTTCAACATTTTAGTTGTTTTGTAATGTTAGTTGATTCATTTTGACACCAAAATTGTCTGATTTTTCATATTTTGAACCTTAATTAATGCAAACAGTAGAGTTTGCTAGTAATAAAAAAAAAGGAAAGAAAGAAAGAAAAAAAAATCCCGCGGCCGACCGACCCAATTTTGAAAATTCATTTGAGGGCAAGCAAACAATTTTTTATTGGCCTAAGATCAATAAAACGCCTATTTTGACTATACAATGTAAATATGAGCAAGGCCATGTTTTACTGATAATGATAATTGCACGCTAATCTGAATATACAATTTAAAAACCGCTTATTTTGTAAACAGATAATACTCTGTGATTATTTATGGAAGAAAGTTAATGGAACTGCTCTCATTGAAATAATTGATATATTAAACATACATTTTGTTTTGTCAACGATGAAAATCCGTTCACAAATAAAGTTTTTAGGACATTATTTGACAATTCAATTCATTCAGAAAATGCAAGATTGGATCATGGAGGTACATGTAGTACTAGCTACTACCTCCATGATTGGATTGAGTAATCATGCAGTCTTTTTGATTTAATGTGCTTGTAACTAAATCCTGTTATCTACCCAGCAATGTTTGCTTATCTTAATTGTAAAAATCTGTAGTGTACTAAATGGTACAAGACAGAAAAGGCAAACAGACAGAAATTTAGAGTTTTAAATTAGAGAGTTGACAGGACGTTGTAAGAGTTAAATTGTTATGGACATGATGGTGTAAGCGCGAAAATGTTGAATGTCAGATCAAAGTCATCCGAGGTGAATTAAGTAATGTCGATCACAATTCTGCGCCAAAATTGTTAAAGGTCATCTGAGGTGGACTAAGTATATATTTGGATTGTCAGAATGTTCAAAGTCGTGTCATAACGTAATCACAATTAAGCATTAAAATTTTTTAACGTTTTCTTTTGATCAACATAGGCGTAGATCGCGGGTGGGGAGGGGGTAACCCCACCCCATATTTTGCCAGGGAGAGCTTACTTATTTGTGTCTTTTATACTATTCATCATATACCCCTGCATAACGAAATTCAACCGTATTCAAATTTATATCCAAAGCAATATCCTCACTACAATAGGCCCCCAAAACAAAACTCCCCCACCCCACATAATCGCAACTTGACACTAAAGCTTCATTCCCATTTATTTCATCCAAAACAGTCCTGTCATACACCTTCCCCAATCAAACACATTTCTCTTGCATTTGATCATCTTCTACTCTTCCCTAGAAAAATCATTATAATACCAAATCTACACACCATGGAATTCACCATATCACGTCCAAGCTCACATTGGGCGCCCCATTCCTTTTTTAAAGGAATTTTTATTATAAGCTCCCTTATGGTTGCCGGTTTAGCACTTTACCATTTTAGATGGTTTCACCTCTATTTGGATTATACACTTTAAGTATATATCATTAGATTTATAAAGGTCACTTCGGTGACTGTTGAATATAAAAAATATAAATTTTTAATAATTTGCCAAAATAACTGTATTATATCGCGAATTAAAAACAAAACATCAAAATTATTTGATTCCTCGTATTCAGAGTGCAATTTGGTGTGTCTGATCAGGGAAGTGAGATCTGTCTCACTTCCCTGGTCTGTGGATGTGCTCTCAGGTCCCACAAAATACGGTGCAAACGTTACTATATCCGATTCCATAAGATTTTCGTGCAACGTTTTTGGACAAAACTTCTTATGGTGTTAAAATGTTTCTACACACTCCAATCTTTCATTTTACCTGGCTATCATTATTTTGTAAAGTAAAATGTCAAATGAGACGTGAGCTGAAATATTTGGGTTGAAAAATTCAGTTTTTACAATCGCAAATTTCCAATTTGCGAGTGTTCTGTTTTTGGTCAGTTCTTCTTTCTTTCTTTCTTTCTTTCTTTCTTTCTTTCTTCTGTCAAACTTTCAACGAGCCATCGTAGCCATATGCTTTAAGCCAATGTGACCATATTTGGTCACAAGGACCATTGGGTGGGGGCACAAATGTTACATGACCAACTCGGGGTCAAAGGTCATCCAAAGGTCATTATGGCCAAAATGTGATTTTCACTAAAAATGCTACTTCTTCCACAAATTACATAACACAATGTCGTCACTTGCATACCTGCATCGCCTTTAGCCAGTGTCTAAAAGTTGTACAAAGAATTGGGGTCAAAGGTCATTAAGGGGGCAAAATCTTACAATTGCATTATCTCGACATCCATAAGGGGTATGGGGCTCAAACTCGTTAACAACAAATCTCATGACCAGGGGAATATTTTACAGGGGTCAGGTCAAAGGTCATGCAGAGGTCATATTTTAGAAATGCATTTTCTGTACATCTGTAAGGGGTACGGGACTCACACTCTGTGACAACAAACTTGATGACCAGGGGAATATATTGGAACACTTTGCAGGGGTCAGGTTAAAGGTTATCTGGGGTCAAATCTTATAATTTCTTTTTCTGGACATCTGTAAGGGGTATGGGGCTCAAACTCAGTGATAACAGATCTCATGACCAGGGGAACATTTTGCAGGGGTCAGGTCAAAGGTCATGCAGAGGTCAAATTTTAGAAATGCATTTTTGGACATCTGTATTGGTACGAGGCTCAATTTTGATGACAACAAACCTCGTGACCTGGGAAACATTAAGGTCAAAGGTCAGATCAAAAGGTCATTAAAGGGTTACATGCCTGGCGATTGTCTGCGCTCTGTGAGCGCAAATTATCTCTAGTTGTGATTTGTGTTTTACTTATACTTCCGGGGCTAATACTTCCTTCCTTACTCATACCTTTTGGTCTGAAATGGACATATCTCGAAATGCCAAGAAGGTATGACGCGACGCCCGCCCCACCCCCGAGTCGCTTGAAAGAGAAAAACGCAAAGAATATAATAACAATATTTCCTCACCCGGGGAAATATCTTGAAATGCCAAGAACTTGAGGTATAACCCCCCAATAGGTAGTCAAAATATCAACCCTTTTACGGGGTCAATTTTATTTAACCCTATTCGTGGTTAAAACAACCATGGTTGAGGTCATATTTAAATGACCCCAAATATAATCATTTTTGGACCCACGTTCCGGGTCATTTTCTAACCGGGACCCCTGAATATAGTCATTTCAACCCCCCCCCCCCCCCGAAAGCTGGCTACTCCCTGGCTTTTAATAGCAGTAAAAAATAGGACTAGGGAGGTTGAGAAACATGAAAAATGACAAACAATTGGCGCCAATAAATCTTCCAAGTTCAATCCAATTGAGAAACAATCAATACAATGGAACAACTGGATTGAGTGCTTGCAAAGATAATTGTTATTTCTACCCATAAAATACGGGACTGGAAAATGTTATAACAAGGCAATACGCCACCTCCTAAAACTCCCACTTGAGTTGAACGATTTTGTTATGAATAAAATAAGATGATTTATACCAAGATGGCGCTCCCTCATCAAAAACTACAAACTGTTTTATTGGTAGGCTATCAATCTTGATAAGTAGCTTGTCTGGTATTGTCGCCAGTTTGTCCCCATAGTAGGATTGGGGTCACTACTCCCATGGCCAATGAATCCATACTAACGACCCGACAATACCGCCTCTTTCATGTTTCAAAGCACGTCTTTGAACTTCATCTTTGATGACTGAATTGATTTGGCGAATGTTTTGATTTGTCTGTACGGTATGGGTTTTTCAAAAATTATTTTGTCATTTGGCTATTAAATGTCAGATGTGATTACTTGTGTATTTTGATTTGAATGAGAAATACAAACTCCCCTGTTTGTGTTTGTTTAGTTCTTCGCTCGTTGTTTTTAGTGAAATAAATAAATAAATAAATAAATAAATAAATAAATAGGCCTAAATAAATAAATAAATGAATGAATAAATAAATAATAAGGATAACAATATAAATAAAATATAGATGTCGCAATCCTAAATCAAACGTGTTCGTCAAACGAAACGTATTCTCAAGAATAAAAACTTCCTGTCTGGAGTTTTTGAAATCGGAAGTGAATTAACTACAAAATTTGTGTCAGTTTTCGCCTCGCTAAAAGCATAGGTATTTCCTCTTTAAATACCTATGCTAAAAGTAAATTGAAAAATGTGATGGCGTCCTAACTATCTAGCGGTTGGAAATCGAAGCTCGGTGTGGAAACCGAATTTTATATGGGACAAAAGAGTATTGAGGGCGCAGGTCCTGAATGAGAGCGTTCACAGAGCTGACAGAAGACAAGTGAATAGTGCAATGTTCAGTGTTCGAATTTAGGAAAAATAAATGGTTGTCCCACGGACAACCAGATTACAATTTCTGGTTGTCCGTCTAAGTTTTTGGTTGTCCGTAGGCCTACAAATGTGACTTTTGGCTAGATTTATGGTTGTCCGGTGGACAACCGAATCAGTATTTTTGGTTGTCCGGCGACTTTTTTAGTTGTCCCGGGCAACCGGACAACCAAAATTTCGAACGCTGGCAATGTTATATTTCCGTTGCCGGCAATACCAATGGTAACGAACTGGGCAATCCATCCATCCCATACTATAACCAGCTTACTTACGACCCGACGATACCGCCTCTTTCATGTTTTATAAGCACGTCTTTAAACTTCGTCAAAAATTGGCTAGTGTCAGCACTCAGCTGCGATTACTTGTATGTATCTATTGGGCTTGGGTGGAATCTTTAGGGACCGATCGTTATTTACGGCAGGGGGGAATGGGTGTTTTGGCAAAAATATCGACAACAAATTTCGCGTTCCCCCCTCGCGTCCGCTCAAAATTTTCGCGTTCCCCCCTTGTTTTCCCAATTTTCTCCATTTAAAATTTAACAATCCCCCCTCCAAATTAAAAAAAAAATTTCAGGTTCCCCCCCCCAACCCCCAAAAAAATTTCGTGTTTCCCCCTTAATTTCCCCCCCCCCCCCCTCTGCCATAAATAACGATCGCTCCCTTAGTATGAGGGGAGCATGAAAAAAATTACATCGAGGTCATCCGAGGTCAAAGGTCATCTGGGGTAGAAATTTCAAACTTCGCCCAATTTGGCTAAAAGTATTCTCCATATCACGGGAGCATGAACAAAATCAAACCGAGGTCACTCGGGTTCAAAGGTCGTATGGGGTCAAATGTTAGAGTATGCGCAATTGGGCTTAAACATGGTAAAAAGAATCATTGATATGTCAGGAACATGTCATAAACTCAAAAAGGGTCATCAGGGGTCAATCAGTATCTCTATCATGCAGCTGGTGCCCTAAGAGTAGTACAGGGCCATTACAGCTGCAGGTGCACTGGTGTGTATAATGATTAAATAACAGAAATATAGGATCTTGAAACAAATTCATCAGGATTGTGAAGTAAACTAAAGTTTTTGGTTATGTAGTCAAATCCAATGAAATTCTACTCACTTAGACAGTTTCGTCTTCCTGGTCGGAAGACTTCTTCAGTAATGCGAAGAAGTCTTCCGACCAGGAAGACGAAACTGTCTAAGTGAGTAGAATTTCATTGGATTTGACTACATAACCAAAAACTTTAGTTTACTTCACAATCCTGATGAATTTGTTTCAAGATGTAAGAAGAAATTATGGAAACGATGCAGTGAAAAATACATACTGCAGTTACTGTCCGTTTCCTATACACAATACACAGTGCTCTTTCCCATTGACGCGTGACCTTTACAAATAGCCCTACGTTAACAGTATGGGGATATGACTAGTTAACGTCGCTGTGTGAAAAATAACCGGCCAATATTAAAAGTACTCTTCTAATGTTCTAGAAAATATAGTTTTTAACATGTCCTAAATTTTAGCTAATTTAGATGTTTGGAAATATTCGTACTTTGGTGTTTTAGTTAATGTTATAGGTAATAGTACATTGCCTAGTTAACGTCGCTGTGTGAAAAATAACCGGCCAATATTAAAAGTACTCTTCTAAAATTCTAGACAATATAGTTTTGTAACATGTCCTAAATTTTTAGCTAATTTAGGTGTTTGGAGAGGGTCGTACTTTTGTGTTTTAGGAAGGACATGTAAACGACAGATAACACCAAAAATATGAAGAAATTATTTCCAAACCGTGTTAAGTCAAAAATCATTATGTTGCTCATTTTCAAGAATGCTGGTTTACAAAAAGCACGGCATTGTCTGATTTCGTGAACAAAGCCACACATAACATTGTTTCCTTTCGTTTCCTTTATAATCGGTTACCCAACTGAAGCTTTATTGCGATATCGCACATGAAAACAGTCACTTGTGCACAACCAGAGAAGATCCGATTTAATCAGTTGAGCTGTTTCAATGAGTGTTATCTTGGTTTAATAGCTTTTAATGGGGTTAAGTCCTGCAAAGGTCGAGATGAATTCTACTGTAGACATGACTGCATCATGATACGTGATTTAGAGAATATAGAGAGGAAAATTGCTCGCCATCGCAACCACCTTACATTCACGCACCGGTGTAAACAACATGGAGTCACACCATCAAGCCTCCGAATTCGCTGCCCGATCAAGACGATCAAAGCCAAAAACATCGTTGAAAAAGCGCAAAAGGAGCTAGCGAGAGAACGTATCCGCGTCATTAGCAACCAAATCAAGTCATATGAAAAGGAAAGAGCGGTGTTGAAAAAAGATCTAGAAACACTGACGAACGACGACACAGAGCTACGGCGCCATGTTGAAATTCATTGTGAAAACAAGGGGAAATCGGAACATGAAAAGACCAAGAAAAGGCACAAGGACAAGTTTGAACGGCTCAAGAACAAAGAATGGAGTAAAAAAGTGAGTAATGCAGCTTCGGCTGAGCCAGATCTATCAGGTACACAGCTAAAACGTTGGGTTATCAATACTTCCGATCGTAAGCTTACCAAACCACAAACCACCTTGTTGGCTAAAGGGCTAAACTTCGCGGTGTCTGTTGATAAGATTCCCAATGACGAGTTTATAGTTGCTTGCGAGAAAGCCTGTTGGGCTATTCCTAATGCTGAAGCTCAAAACTTGCGTGCAGAAGTAGCAGGTGTTCTGAAATCCGCCAAAATCCCCCCTCCTAATATTAGTTATGATGAAAGGAAAGCCCTCAGAGAGCTTCAAAAAGATCAATCGCTCATAATAATGGGAGCTGACAAGGGGAGAAGTACTGTGGTCACAGAAAAAGACACCTATGAAGAAAAAGTGAAGAACATGTTAAGTGATACAAGAACGTATGAAAAGCTTAAAGGGGACCCAACTGGCTCTTACAAAAGAAAAAACTTGTTGGAATTTTGCAAAGACTGAAAGAGGATTCTAAGATCAATGACAGCCAATACAAACTGCTGTATCCTACTGCAGAGG